>NC_092214.1:10538744-10552959 GCF_043381705.1 Parasteatoda tepidariorum | reverse complement strand
TATATATATATATATATGCTAAGTTAATTTTGCTTAAAACATTATGCAGTGTTGTGTTTTTTTATTTTAAAATTTATTCTTGAAATCTTCAAAGTGAGTTTGATTACAGGCCAACATATTTAAAGTTATATGAATAATTGGTTATTTTGATTTTCAGGTTAATCGGCTTTTAGGTATTGGCGTGGAAAAGTTTGTACTTCTGGACAGTAAAAGTCTTCTTCTCAGTAAAAGTCAATTGTCTAGAGATTTGGAACAATGGCGAATTGGTGGTGGTCGATCACATGACCAAATTCTCCTGGAATTCCGAGCAACCAAATGGTCTTTCTCAGCTGCCTCAACTAGTACCCTTCAGTCTATTAGCAGAGAATTGTGGGAAGTCATGCATGATGTAGATACTCGTTTTGTTCAAGACCATATCCTATTATCTAGATGCGATATTGATACAGGTTTAATTATCTAAATCATTTCATATGCATATTTTTAAACAATTAATAATAGTTACGGTTCCGAATTATTTTTCCGACTTTGGTGTGTAATTAAATAAGTAAGCTGTTTTACTTGATGATTTATAAACTTCAAAATGTTTAAGATGACAATGAAAGCTTTTGGTCTAATAAAAGTCATAGAAATTAATTTTAGATCTGACGAAAGTCTTCGGGACGGGCGAGTCTTAAATGCATTCTCAGGGTGGCTCATAATTTGAGTAAAAAATATGAAACAGATAGACAAACTATTTCGTTGGAAGTTAATTTATGGATGGGGTAATAATAGTTTGGCTTATTTTGTTCGCCACTACTTTGTTCAAAATAAAATATTATATGGTTACACTTTGAACTATCTTGAATAAGATATGTTAGAATCAAAGTGAAAGCAAAAATAAGTCTATCAAATTAGCCACATCCGCATTTAAACGACAGTTTATATTTTTTCCTTCCTGAATCAGATTCGGCTCCTTATGCATTTATGACTCTCCCGTCTCGAAGAAGAGGTTAAATGTATGTTACTTAGACCGTGCTTGTAAACATAACTGCAAATTGGCAAAACCCGAAAGCAAAAAGGGTCAATTTTGCAACATATTTTTAAGTACTCTCCTCGTAGTAAGTTGTACAACCTCTCGATATTTTCAGCTGTCATCACAAACTTTACCAGTTTTCTCAAACTTGCGAATCAAATTCTTGAATGTTAGCAAACTTTGACCGGTTGTCTTTGGCTTGTACTCGATCGCTAACTTACTTTGAGGCGTAATCCGGCTGTTATTGTTCACACAGTAGGCCTTCAAAAGTGATATACGCTCAGGCACGCTGTACCATAACATTTTCACTTGCAAATGTCTGACAACATCGAGTTGCGTGCGCATATTGATTCCCATCATGCCCTGCGGCTAATCACGAAGCTTCAACGTTAACCGTTCAGAAGTTATGATGATCTTATTTCATATAGCTCAATAATTGTTACCCGGTATTTAACACATACTATGAAGAAGGTTGGAACTTTTTTTTCTCCGGAAAACTGGGTTTTGTCAATTTTTTAGCTGTTTTCACTACACAATTATCATGCTTTGGGAATCTTTTTTTTTGACTAATTAATCATTTCATATGTTTCGACAGTTCAAGCATTAAGATTCCTGAAATTATATTGTATTTATTTCTAGAAATCCGCAGGTCGGTTCTGTTGAAACCTCAAACTGATTCCTATATTGTACATAAAGAAGAATTAGATTCCCTTCAAAAAATTCTTCATTTTCCTGAAATGGTAGCTTTACAAATGGGTCAAGTGGAATCTGATATGTTTTACAGTGTTCCTCCTTTTCATTATGTTCATCAGTTGACTCTTCCTCTATGTTTAAATTCATCATCTGAAAATGCTGTTCAGCAACTAGTCAAAAGATTCCAAGAGGTATGGTTGACTCATTTGTTTGGTTCCTGTATATAATGTTACTTTTTTGCTTATTCATGATAATTCGCATCATATAACATAATTTTAAACGGTGGTAGACTGATCATAGGTTAGAATCTTGCCATCAGGCTAATCGTGGGAGGTTTTCGTTGTTTTCCTCACCATGCAACGCAAATATGGGTTAATTCCATCAAAAAGTCCTCCACGAAGACAAATTCTTCCCAATACTTGATCCAGGAGTTCCCTTGTCTACTTACCTTGACGAAATTTTTTCGGCTGACCCTTAAAATCGTTCATTTTGATCATATTAACATGTATAAAGTTTTATATCTCTTGGTAGAAAAAAAACCCATCCTTACTTGAGGTATAATTGTCGATTTTACAGTGGATTGGTGGTTTAGATGATGGATTTGAAGCAACGAAAGCTTTAACGAATATAATTTAAATATTTTATTTAATAAATCTACAAATCATAAATAATTTGATATGTTCGATGCTACATAATATCAATATCATGTGCATGGATCCATGGTGACTCAGGGGACAGAGCGTTCACCTTCCAAAGAGGTGAACCGCGTTCGAATCACAGCGATGCATGGTTGATACTAATTCCGCACCCGACTCGCACCGACCACAGCGCTGAGGTAAAATATCCTCAGTGGTTGACGGTTCATGGGTTAGAATCCCCTTACCACCAGGCTAACCGTAGGAGGTTCTCGTAGTTTTCCTCTCCATGTAACGAAAATGTTGGTTAGTTCCATGAAATAGTCCTCCACTGTAGACAAATTTTTTCCCAATACTTGATCCTGGAGTTCCCTTGTCTTCCGGATTGGGTTCAAAATGACTAGGCTACGGAGTTGAACAATAGTAGTCGTAAACCCAAAAATTGGGTCGACTCTTCAGCGACGGTTATAAAATAAAAATCTTTCATCATCCTTAATGTCTGAGACTTTTAATTTTGAACTCCGTTAGTTCTCGAATCGATTACATTCTTACTTATTTCTCTAAAGTGTGCTACAAAATTATAACATCATCTAATTTCTTTTATAGTTAAAAATAAATAAATGAAATACTTTTATAATTATTTTCGCCTTTAGAATTTTAAACTATATTGCCATGTACTAAGTCTAACAATATTTGATTTCAATTAAGCAGATTTTATGACAAAAATAATAAAAGTGTAAAAAATGTCAAAAATTAGCTTCAGCCTCAAATTCGATAATTTTATTTATTGTAGTTCTAATTAAGGTTAACTATGATTGAAATTGAATGATCCTAATTCTAACTTGCGCTGTGGCATTAGTTTTCTTTCTGCCAGAAGTTTCGGGATTGGTAATGAGAATCATGTATAAGCACTCGATGAATAAAAATACCCAAAACATTTTTCAGTGGATTAAAGATTAGGCTATGAGCTTAAGTAGTCCATCTGTTTAGCTTAATCTGTTATTGGTGTTAGTAAGTTTATGCTATGATAGATCCATGAACTTGAAAAATTACTTAAAATATCCTAGCTCTTCGATATGAAAATGATAATAAGTTATCTTAGAAGTCTCCAAATCATTATCTAATCTTTCACCCAAACTCATCATTTAAAGCGTGCTAGAATCTTCTTGTAATTTTTATTAATATGTGTCATAATAGCTGGAATTATATCATCACTTCTTTTGTCACTCCAAGTAGCAAAAATGCATTTTTATAAGAAAAAATATTACGCAGAGCAAAATTATTATTTCAATTCGATGAATTTAAGACTATCACCGGTATTGCTGAGTGTTTAAGGGATTGAACTATTATAGTGAAATATTGGGACTCGATCTTCCGTGGCGGAAGTCCACTTTTTTCTTTAATCTGAAGAGTATTATTTTAATTAAAGATGAACTCTTAAATTACACATGATTGTTTCCTAACCCAATGTTTCCTCCTTTCTGGATAATTATTCAGGGTATAGTTAAGTGGAATAAACCTTTTCGTTAGAATATTTTTTCCGAAGAGTACTATTTTAATTGAAGATGAGTTTTTGGATAGCACAGATTGTGTCCAAACCAAATTTTTCTTCAGGGTTTATTTAAATGCAATAAACTGTTTTATTAAAAGATTTTTTTTTATCTAAAGGATATTATTTAATTTGAAGATGAGCTCTTGAATATATGATCTTGAACAATGTTGATGAACATGATCTTGAACATGATCTTGATGAGCTCTTGAACATGATTGTTTCCTAACCTAATTTTTGTTAATCAAAGAGAATAAAAAAAAATTATTTGAATTGCAGGTGAGCTCTTGGATAACGCACATGATTGTTTCCCAACCAACTCATAGTGATAGAAAAGCTATCTTGTCTTGTATTCTGAGAGTCGCGGCTACTTGTTGGAATATGAATAATTTTAATTCAGCGGTGGAAATTTTAGCTGGTCTAAAGTTGGTACATAATTCTCATACATGAAAATTTGATTTGCGTTTGCATAATTGGTAATACAAAAAGCATATTTTTCTTTCCACAGATCCGAAAAACTCAAACCATTTTGGCTTTCCCTACCCGAGAAAGAAAACATCAAGTGCTTGGAAAAATTAAGTAATATTTTTCTTCAGCACCAAATATCTGATGAATATGAATCAGCTTTACAAAAAGCATCTTCTGCTGGCAGAATCATACCTTTCTTTGGAGCATTTCTACAGGATTTGAGGAATATCCTTAAAAGCACACCAAGCTTAATTGTCTTTTCTCCTAGTGAACCAGGAAAATTATCAGTAAGTAAAATATCTTTTGTTTTTTACACACTTTGGTATAATACCTATTCGAATTTGGTGTATAAAACTCAAAAAATTGTGTGAATGAATACACTGGTTTAAGAAATTAAGAGAATTTGCTGACTTGGTCGATTATCTCTAGAACTACAGAACCGATTTTAATGAAATTTGATATGCACATACATCGATACACTACAAAACAAATAACCATTCAACAATTGTAGTACACACGCTTGATCGCGCTTAACAGTCGTTGGAGTCGGAAGTTGTGAGACAGCGGTTGAAGGATGAACAAACTGTGACATTGTGTTTTTCAATTTCATTGTGTTAACAATTCAATAATTTTTAGATCGGAAATATATATAGTACCTGCAATCAGTTTTGTATTTTTGCGCTTTCCCTTTTGAAGTGCTTTGGAATGTTCTCTCCCCTTCAATTCCTAGAATCGCTGGTAGTCGGCTTTCTTTGTAGTTTCCACGCGGGACCATTTACTTCTACACTTTTTCTTATTTCATAACCGTAACTACTTTAATTTTTAAAAACTTTTACTTTACCTTTCTACTCCTGTCCTAACCGCAACTTCTAATTTTCATTAACTGCAACTCATCTTTAGCATTTTCCCGTAAAAAGACACCACTTTTCTCAATTCGTGACATTCGATTCTTGTATAGCTTCGGCTCCGTGTTCCCCCCTCTTGGGTGTTGAAAGAAATGATGCAGATCACCGTTTTTTTTAATTTTTTTGAACCTAAAATGATTTCTCGACATCATTCTCACCATTATGCTAATGAATACAATTTCTGATGCGACTGCATAGTGTCACGTAGACCATTTTTACCAAACATCAATCCCACCATTATTCTGAGGGAAGCCATTGTTTCTGAATGGCTTTGTGGAAGGTCTCGTAGACGGTCTCTCATCGAAATGATCCAGCTAAGCTTCCTGGGTAGCTTTGTTTTTTTTCTCTGAAATCCTGAACCAAAATGATTTTCCGGAGGTATGGTTTTTTTCAAGCGTCGTATAGTCCATTCAAATACGGAATGCTTTAGCAGTGCATGCTAGAGATTCCCGATCATCACTCAACCACCGTGACTTTTGTGTTGTGCTTCATATGATGCTTTTAGGACACCAATAAATGAATTTTCTGACATCATCAAAAATGTTGCTATCCTAGACTCTAGGTATTATATTTTCATTCCTTTTTTTTTAGATTGTGATGATTTTTTGGGATCATTGTAGCGCAACTGTTTGTCTTATATACGTAACTGGTTAAATTAAGTTTATCATTTTTAAGATAGTTCATTTTTTTTAACTTTTACCCAGCATTATGACACAAACAAAATTGCTTAATATAGGGTATGGTTCCCTCTTACAGATATACTGGTCTTGCAGCGTGTTTTCATATTTAAAATAGGGCAGTTTATCATTTCTTGTGACAATTTCAAACTTTCCAACTCCAACGTGTGTTACGCACGATCATGAGTGTGAATTAAAATTGCTGAATGGTTATTTGTTTTGTATTGTATCAATGTATGTACACATCAAATTTCATTAAATTCTGCCCAGTAGTTCTAAATGTAAACGAAAAAGTCTGCAAATTCTCTTTATTACTTACTCCAGTGTATTTTATTTCAAGTTAATACCGAATCAAACTTACACGCTGTGTGTTGAGCTGTTTTTAAAGGGTGTAGTATAATTTAAATATAAATTATTGAAATACTTATGCAATTCATTTATTCTTCTCATGAATATTACTTTTACTTTACTATTTTAAACTTAGCTGATTTTATTTACTGACTTTAGCTTTCACTAGCCTTTTTACTGTTTTTTAAACTTTTAATATTGGTTGCTTCCTTTAAAATTCACGGTTGTGTTGATTATACGCAATTTTAGCCTTCGTGATTTTAGTTGGATCCCGGACACTTCTGTGGGTTTATTTTTAAAATGGATTTTAACGTTTTTTTCGACTTATTATTAGTTTTATAAGATTATTCACTTAGTATTAACTTAATATAATATTAAACTTTTTATGGGCCCTTTGACCTATCGACATACAACTAGTTAATGCCAATTTACAATAACAACATTTGCCATAAATATTCTTTATTTTTTAATACCGTCGCTAAACAACCGTCCCAATTTCTTTGGATTTATGACTGCTAATGTTCAACTCCGTAGACTTGTCATTTTGAACCCAATCCAGAAGACAAGGGAATTACTAGATCAAGTATAGGGAGAAATTTACCTTCGAGGAAGATTTTTTTGATGAAACTAACATACTTTTGAGTTACATGAAGAGGAAAACCACGAAAATCCCCACGTTTAGCCTGACGGTAAGGAAACTCAATTTGGTTTTATCTTGAAATTAAGTGCTGCTGCATACAATTGCTTGCGTCAAACAGAATTAAAATAAAAGAGGTGGCACATCACAGTTTTTACAGTTGATTGTTTCAGCTGCTTTTGATAATGGTATCATCGACACCAGTTTAACATCAAATGAAGTTTTAAAACTATGCTATTTAAATGGAACTGTCCTTTTTTTAATACTCTTAATTATCATAAAATTGGCACAGACTTCTGAGTAGTCACAAAAACCATGATTTTGCTTAACTTGGCAAATAATTTTAATTGTAAGATGAAATGTTTTCTGAATTAATTTTTTCTGTAAGCAAAATGTTTTAACGATTTAAATTAGTAATTTGTAGTTATCCTACATGGAGAGCAACTGATAATAGGCTTGACAATTTTTAATGTTGCAAATAGAGCCATGGTGACTAAGGCGATAAAGCATTCACCTCCCTCTGAGGTGAACAATGTTCGAATTCCAACGATGGCTGGTTGATACGAATTCTGCTCCCGGATCTCACCGAATGCAGTGCTAGCGTAAAATATCCTCAGTGTTGGTTTAGAATCCACCCCTTGCCGTTTGGCTAACCTAGGGAGGTTTCGTGGATTTTCCCTCTATGTAATGCAAATACGGGTTAGTTCCACTGAGTCCTTCACTAAGGCTAGTTTGTTTTAATATTTGATCCAGTTCCCTTGACTTCTGGGTTAGGTTAAAAATTACAAGGCTTTTTAGTTGATCACTAATAGTCGTATACTGAGAATTGGGTCAGCTGTTCAACTTTGGTTATAAAATAAAGCAAAAAATCATTCAATATATATATATATATATATATACCAGTTTCAACTGTGCAAATTAATTAACAATTGATATTAATAAAGTTACTCAATAAGATACAAAAGTGTCTAGAATCAAAACAAACTTAACTTTGCTTTAGTAGATTTTGTCCACCAGAGTTACATAAAATGAAATTACCGAACTTTCTGCAATTTATTGATTAACTTTTGGCAATCCTTTTGTCACCACCTCATTTTAGCAAAATTCGTTTGAAAATCACTGATTATTTTATAAATGTTTGATTTTTATAGAACCCTATATTGCTTATACTATAGGGATCAGTTCTGAAAAATCAAAAGAGCTGGAAATAGAAATTCAAAAACATTATGTGCAGAAACCTTTTTTTAAATAACTGAAAAAATCTCTGAAATTTAAGCAAGAAAGAAAAAGTGAATGTAGGAGACATTTATAATCCGAAGAATGTTATCAACGTTTTAATAAAAATATTAAAGCGAGATTTTATTTATTTATTTGAATTGTGTGAATCTCAACGTGTAATTTTTAAATAATGTGGATACGAATTTCGACATTTAATTTTAAAATCATGTAAATACGAATCTCGTTGTTTCATTTTAAAATGACATGAATTCTGATGTAAAACTGTTACGTCACTTGTCATAATAGTAGTGTTTTAAATAACGTGAATACGAAGCGCGATATTTGATATAAAATCGTGAAAATACGAAACACGATTCGTGATCTCGTAAATAGAAATAGTGACGTATGATTTTTGATCATGTGAATGCAATTTCAAATCACGTTTGCATTGGTAGGTAAAAGCGTATAAACTAATAATTTTTTTCTCTCTGTAAATCGAAAAATCGAAACTTTATTTGCAGAGACAGATTATTAATTTTTTCTTCTTTAGTAATAGTAGAAAATTTTATTATGAATTAATTTAAATTATATAGGTTATTAAAATTAAAACTAAACTAAAATTAAATTCTATAGGTATACACGGTAATTATATTCTCGTGTATATTATACAGGTGTGTTGACTGCCAAACATGGGGAGTAACTACAATTTGGAAATTATAGTCTTGATATTTTGGTCAGAAGAGCTATAGAAAGTTTAGGCCCCTTAATTTTAGTTTCACATTTTAGATATTTAAAGAGAAAATTAAAAAAGAAATCATATTTTAAATTTTTCTTTTATCAAGCTTCGACCAATTTCCATCAAATTCATGTTTTTGTTTCATTATAGTTTAAAATGGTCTAACAATTTCTCTTAGAATTTAAGAGCTTTTTTTTGACTAGAACTAAAAAATTTAAAGAAACAATTAGAAAAATCATTATTTCTATGAAATTATCTCTAAGTAAACAAAATTCACAAGTGCAATAATTTTTTGTATAGCGCAATTAGCTTTAGAGATATAACCAAACATTATAAAGGGAACAACTGACAGTACCATACATTTGACTGCTGTGTGTAAACATGCGCAGTCATATTTTCCAGATTACGGCAACCGTCATACATTGACTATCGAAAAAAAAGACTTAATCAGAGAATGTGCATTTTTATATCTGATTCCGTAGCTCAATTAAGAATATTTCAGGTTAACCCATTGAATTATTAAGATTGATTTTAAGTTCATGAAAATCTGATTATAGAACAATAATTATTCAGGATGACTGCTTACTGTACAATTTTTGATTATGTATGTTTCGTTACAGTTCATATCAGATTTTCAAGGAGAAGATCACTTTTCATCTCGTATCGGTGTGGGAGGATTAATAAATAAGGATAAAATCAGAAAAATACACAATGTGTTAGAGAAAATCGATACCTTTCACAAATACCAATCAGAGGAAAAGAATTCTAAACATTCTGAAACAACTGAGACTATGAAAATACGTTGGTAAATATATACATTTTAAATATTTTTTACATTTAATAAAATGCATTTTTATTCTATCATGATTTTTAGTTGGAGAATACTGTTTTTGTTAGCACTTTAGAATAAAAGTGATGATTCAAATATGAATTCAACAAAATTAATACATTATTTTTATTAATTTGATTTACGGTAACAGGGCTGATTTGCCAATAGAACAGTATTACGGAGAGCTTTTCCTTTTTGACGCAGCTAAAAATGCGTGTTTACAAAAATGGGCCTTCTACAAAATGCGTGTTGAAGTAAATCGATGAAGTTCGAAATGCGTGTTAACGAAAATGAACAGAGACCAATATTCGTGTTCAAGGAAATGAAAAAACTCGGAAAGCATTTTTTTTTTAAGAAACGACATAACTATTTAAAGAAATGGACTTTTGATTGCTGGCATTCGTCATAAGATTTGATTGATTCTATTTTTCAAACTTCCATTATGAATATAGTTTTTTTTGTTTTGTTAAGAATCATTCAATGGCAGTTCACAATATTTAATGTAATATCATGATTTGAAAGCGCAAAATTACTTCTTTATTTCTCCCAGTTAAATCGCTCATCACAAGGAATCCCCGGCTAAAGTGTAAGTAGTAGTAGTAGTTATTGTTCGGTAGCGCTTTTTATTTTTGTCAATAGGTGCTGTACCGCAGTATGACAAGGTTACCTACCCGACAGATCCAAATAAATTAGTAATTCATGCGATTCCTTTGCCTCCTATATTATTTAGAACATTTTTTATAAAGTTATTTTTTCTGAAAAGATATTAAAAATAAACTTTTTATAATGTTGTCACGCGTTCAATAAATTTATAGTGGTTTAAATAGAATTTTACAAACTGCTTTCACTATACTGAATACGATAAGATCTCTAAATAGTTACGCCTGGAATATTATAGACCCCGAAGTCCTAAACATTGCCCTGTAATGATTATGCCTAATGTTTAAAAAAGTAAGCACGAAATTCCTCGTTTAGTTGTTAAATTTTGGTCGGGCATTTTATTTTCATTTTATAACCGTCGTTGAACAGCCGACCCAATTCTTGGGTTAACGACAACTAATGTTCAACTCTGTAGCCTTGTAATTTTGAACCCAATCCAGAAGACAAGGGAACGGAAGAAATTTGCCTTTGAGGAAGACTTTTTTCATGAGACTAACCCACCTTTGTGTTACATGGAGAGGAAAACCACAGAAACCTCAGACGGTTAGCCTGACGGTAAGGGAACTCAATTTGGTTTTACCTTGAAATAAAATGTTTCTTCATACAATTGTTTGTGTCAAGCAGAGCCAAAATAAGAGAGATGGCACACCACAGTTTTTACAGTTAGTTTTTACGTTTTGCTGCTAAATTTGGGTTGAAAATTTTATTTTATTTTATAACCGTCGTTGAACAACAGACCCAATTCTTGGGCTTACGACTACTAATATTCAACTACGTAGCCTTGTGATTTCGAACACAATCCAGAAGACAAGGGAACTCCTGGATCAAGTAGAGGGAGAAATTTGCCTTCGTGGAAGACTTTTTGATGGAACTAACCCTCATTTGCGGGTCATGGATAGGAAGAGCACGAGAACCTCTCACGGTTAGCCTGATGGCAGGGGGATTCAAACCCGTGATTCCCTTACCGCTGAGGATATTTCACGTCAGAACTGTTGTCGATACAAGCTGGATGTGGAATTCGTATCGATTAGCCATTGCCGGGATTCGAACCCAGTTGACTTCATTGGAAGACGAACTCTCTATCCCCTGAGCCATCGCGGCTCTGGGTTGAATATTTTTGTTTTATTGTAAAACCGTCGTTGAACCGTCGACCCAATTCTTGGTTTACGACTACCAATAATCAACTCCGTATCTTTGTAATTTGATCCCGATATGAAAGACAAGGGAGCTCCTAGATCAGTACTCCCAGAGGTATTGATTTGTTATGGGAACATGGAGGACTTTATGTCCCGACAGATTTAACATGCCTCAGTCGCTATTTACTACACAGGGAGTCTTCGGCCTTTGGGGATCGAACCACCCGCGATCATTCCGACATGGGCCCAGCCTTTGGGTTGAACATTAAAAAAAGAAAATGTATTTTTTTTATTTATTTATTTTTTTTTTTGCTTAGTCCTTTTGCTTAAGCACACATTTTGAGCTGAGTCACAGATTTTGAGCATTTTGTTAAACACGCATCTCAAGTTGCGTCCTAAATAAAAAGCTCATCGAATACTTATTGTTTTATTTCAGACATTGGGTATAAATAATATGAATAAAGAAAAATTCAAATATAAGTGTATAATTAATATGAAACATATTTTTCTAGTATGTGCTATGAAGGAAGTCTTTATGAAGTATCTTCTAACAGTTTCTTGACTAGCTGTGAAGATTATTTAGCCATACTACATCATGGCTGTACTGTTATTCATTGGGAAGAAGATCGATCCGCTTTAGTGTGTTTGAGACTGGAGAAAAATAATGGAACATTGACATGGTCCAAACCTCTTTGGAGTTCATTAAGATGCAGTGGCATTCAGGATTATAATTTGGCACATTCGGAATATGAACCTGTTCTGGATGTTGTTTATAATTCAATCGAAGAAGGATTTCTTGATTTATTTAAAGTAAAAGAAATTTATTTAGTTGATAGAGATATGGGTGATGTTTCTAAACGACATGGAATTCCAGAAAATATTGATAAAAGCTGCCTTCGAATATTGTATGGAAACAGCCTATCCGAAAATCATTTTATGAATTTTGTCGCGCCAACATTAATTATACATCAATGCCACGAACGTCTTAATTATGTAGTTAGAGAATTAAGAAAGCAGAAAGCCTTATGTGATCGAAGGATATTATGGTTGAAAGAAAAGTATTTTCATCTCTTTTACGCTGTCTCTAGAGGACCAATGCCTGCTGAAGCTATTCAGGTTAGTAACAGGCTTTATTTGCTGCTTTAACTTATTAGGAAAAAAAACGACCAAGTACGCCAGGTTTTTTTTACCTGGTCTAAAACTATTAAAATCATTAAATAATTCTTAATTTTGTTAACCGTGAATATAAGCGAATCCGTGTACAAACTCTAAATGCTCATTTTCATTGAAAATTTATCCAACATGCGTAACTCAAATATAAGCTGATTTAAAATAATAATATACGTATACTCTGAAATGCCATCTTTTTAAGTAACATTCAATTTTACGTTTGGACTTTTCAATTCTTTACTATTTTACTTAGCCATCTTAGTTTATTTGTTTATCTTTTTTAAGAAATGTATTTTGTCTACGGTAAGAACTCTCCCCACCACAAAGTCCGATGCTTCTATGGAAACAAGAATAGCTCATTTCAGGGAAAGTAGCTTCTCTTCACTCTAGGGCTAACGCAATAGACCGAAGAAAAATATTCTCTCTTCCTATTCTAATTCCGAGCCAAAACCTGTCCTAAACAATAACCTCACACCCTTACTGTGAAATAGTTACACCTCGTTACTATAGTCACCGCCATAGATCCAGACAAATAGCTTGGGGAGCTCTTACTATAGACAAACTATAAAAAATCCACTTTTGTTACCCTCCTCTCTTCTCAAGTCCTTCAACTTACCAAGCCGAAATGATGTCAATCAGCAATTCAAAGTTAATGTGAATCGAGCAGCGAGCGCTATCTATATTCTGAAGCTGGCATGTATATCTTTTTAAATTTGTTTACTGTATTCAGAGAGAACATAGTATTAAAAATTATTTTCCTCTCCTGCATGTTATTTTCTGACAACTGTTATTTTATGTACCCTTTGTATTGTATCGTTTTTGTGATATTTAGTGATAAAGGATCAACTAACCGAAAAATAAACGAGATTTCAGCCGATCTTATGCTTTTGAAAATTATCTATAAATATTCGGCATTTATTCGGAAATATACGCTACTTTTATGAGATCTAAAAATACAGAAATGAAGTAATAATTAAAATACATGCACTATTTAAATTAACATAATTTAATTCTAAAACTCTTCCTTTAAGAAAAAAAAACTGTTAATTTTTCTGATATTAAAACTTTGTGCCATTTTTATTATCAGCGTAGAATGCGCTGTTCAAAGTTGGACATTACCACCTATGAATTAAAAAAAAAATATCGCTTTGTTCTTTAAAAAGCGTTCTAAAGCACAGCTTTAATACAAAATACCATTGGGAAATATTCAAAAATCATTTTCATCAGTATCCATACAAAAAATTGCTTGAAAAAGTTTTTTTTAAATGATTTTAGGTTTTTGGAGGAAGAAAATGGACACTTGGAGCTATTGACTCATTGGGACAAAAACGCATGACTGCGAATTCTGGAAAACTCAGAAAGAAAAAGTCCCAATCAACAATACGGGTAAAATAAGTTCTGAAAAAATATATCTCTATTAAATCTAATATATATGCATATAATATCGATATTATATATATATATAGATATTATATATATATATATATATATATATATAGATATTTGTATACTTATTCGATTTATAGTAAATTGCAGGGTTAC
>NC_092214.1:10518195-10538444 GCF_043381705.1 Parasteatoda tepidariorum | reverse complement strand
TATATATATATATTGATTTTTATTTCTAGGATTTCAATCTTCAAGCAAGTATAACTTCTTCGCCTAAATTAAAAAGCTCAAGTGAATTTTCTTCTTCAATGAGGTTAGTTTTATTTTTATCTCTTCCATTATTTCATAATGTCAAATTTTAAGAATTAAATTCAGCTAAAACTATCTAAATTTAGCCATTATCGAGATAATCCCATGAGGTTGCTAATAAAGGTCTCATTATTTAAGTGAAAAAAACTAGAGCAGTATCCTATAATGGACCATCATAAAACTAAAATAAATGATAGATTTTCATAGTCATTAAAAAGTTTTTAGTGTAATTTTTAACAAAGACTGAATTTATTTCGTGAAAACATTAAAAAGCTTATAAAAAAAATCCAAGTAAATGTTGGTAGAAAGTTTGAGGAGATCATGAGGCATAGTAAACAGAAACATGTTTGAAGTGTTCAAACCTCTATTACTCGGTAATAATAATTATTGCAGTTTTTTAATACTAGCCTAGTAAATATTTATCCTGTTAAAATTTAATCGAATTTCGTCTTTTTAAGGCACTTAAAGTATGTTTTACGATTCTTTTTATACCATTATTAATTTTAATTTGTTTTAGGGACAGTAAAGATTCTCCCCCACGTATTCCAGCAATAACTCATTCCAGTGAAATGGATTTAATTCAATTTGTGGAATTATTTCGGTCTTTTATGGTAAGATCGAGAAAAGACATACATTCACTCTTTGAACAAATTGCAGCTTCTAAACCAAATTTTCCTGACTCAAATGATTCTCCTGAACCTAAAGTTGAATCCATAGACGAGACTAAATCTGATGAAAAGAAAAGTTATTTAGGTATAAATCAAATTATTCATAATTTTTTAAACTGCAAATTCAAACTGCAGCGAAACTTATCTTTTAATAAGGAAAAGAGGAAAACCAACAGATTCACATTTAAAATCACTAATTTTTAATTTATGAAGAAATTATTTTATATTGAGGCATGTTTTTAGTAAATAATAATTTTTTTAATTCATAAATTAGGAATTTGAAGCTTGCGAAGCTGCTGCAGACAATGACAAAGTTAATTTTATTATTATCTACTCTATTTGAAAGTTTTCATCTTAATATAAAATGAAACTTATCTTAAAATGTTGCTCATGTTGACTCATTTACTCATGTAGCAAACTTAAATTCGATCTCTAGAGGACACTGATTTTAATGTCTGCATGGAATTGATTTAGTTTAGGATTAAAAAAGTTGCAAAGAAGGCCTTGACTTAAAAAATATCATGTTTTTTACGTTTTGTAAAATATTTTAAGTATAAAAATAAAAATGCAAGCCGGTTTTTACGTGTTATAGCTAGAACATCACTTATATATCATTCATATTTTCATTCATCAGTTCATATTTTTTGTCATATTTTTAAATTACAGTTTTTAGATTGATTTTTTTTGTATTTAAACTTAATAATAAATTTTTTTTTGCTGTTGATACAGATCCTATAATAAGATAAAAAGGTCACGTTAATAATAAAACGAATTAAAATGGATGTTATTTTAAAATAGTTATTTTTAATGAAAAATATTCATAACAGTATTTCTCCTGAGATATTGATTTATTTTGGCCAATTAATTAACAACTTTAAATGAAAGAAGAGAAGTAATTAATTATAAAGAATGCATGTCAAATATTTATTTGGAGACCATCTTTAATTAAATATCGATTCAGATTAAGATTCCCAGTTAACAAAATTAAATATATTACAATGAAGATGTGATTCCTTTGAAAAACTTTCCTGTTTATCTGGCTATCAAGTAGGTTTTGAGGTTTTTCATTTCCTCCTTTTAAACAATGCTTCGTCAAAATTTGATAACGTTTTTTTTATATTGTGAGATCTAATATGAAAAGACTTATAAAAGACATATATGTACACTCTATAACAAAAAAATCGACGCACCACGAAGGAGTTGTCCGATTGAAACGGAAATTGGTGGATAGGAAGACAACGTACAGAATAGTAAATGATTAAAATTTCAGAACAATTGAATAATTTATTACAGAGTTACAATAACAAGTTCAATAAGGTGTTGACCCGCCTCTAGCCCGGATACAAGCTGCCACACGGCGCGGCTTAGACCGATAAAGTTCCCGGATGGTCTCTTGCGGTATTTCCTGCCACATTCGATCCAATTGTCGAACGAGGTCATCAACATTCCGTGCCAGATACAATCGCCTTCCCATCATATCCCAGACATGCTCGATGGGAGAGAGATCTGGTGATCTGGCAGGCCAAGGAAGAGTTTGACAAACTTGCAGACAGTTCATAGCAACACGTGCCGTAGGTGGTCTGGCATTGTCCTGCTGAAAAACCAGCCCAGGGAGCTGCAAAAGGAACGGTAGCAAAACAGGTCTTAGAATGTCGTCGACGTACCGCCGTGCAGTAAGTGTACCTCTAATGACGACCAAAGGGGCATGGCTGTCAAAGGAAATGGCACCCCAGACCATAATGCCTTGTTGAGGGCCGATATGGCGTGCAATAGTAAAGGCAGGATCCCCCCCTCTGCCCTGTGCTTCTCCAAACACGTCTTCGATGTACGTCAGGACACAGTTGGAAGCGGGATTCGTCGCTAGATACTATACGTCCCTAGTCGGCATCATTCCAGCCTGATCTGTTCAAAACATTCATGCATACGAAATTTCAAAGCAATCAGATGATTGCTTCCAGGTGCGTCGATTTTTTTGTATATCATAAAGATTTTAAAAATATATATTAAAGGGGAAAATTTTGTGCACAAAAAAATCCCTTAATGAATCAAATTCTGTTAACTGTCTTTCTATTCTTAATTCGGTTTTAAAATCAAATATATTATCTATATTATTTCAATAATTAATATGTATTGAAGGTGAATAATTAATATACAGTGAATATATATTGAAGGGAAAGATTCTGTCTATAAAAAACTCCTTAATAAATCAAATTCTGTCTTCTGTCTTTCTATTCTTTATGTTATAAAATCAAATATATTATCTATATTACTTCAATAATTAGACTAAGAATTGTTTATAGGCCTACTAACTAGAAACACGTCAATGGATTTAAAAGATCAGCACAAGAAGATCTTAGATGCAATAGCTACAGCCAGCATTGTCAGCAATAGCGCTGGTGTAGATACATCAAAAACATTAATTTTGGATCTTCAACAATTTAAATACTTTCTAAGAGAAGAACAAGGTGAAAAAAAATGTGATCAAGAAGTTATCCTTCTCATACAAGTAGGAGTTTTATTTTAATTAAATAGATAGAAATTCTCTTTGTAAATAGAATACACTGTTAGAAATTTCTTGGAAAAAATGGTTAAATAACAATCTATTTAATTGCTATTTTACCATACTTAAACAAAGCAGTCAAATAACCATAAATAAGATGGTAATGAAACAGTGAGAAAAATGGTTTATTAAATATTTTGTTTTAAGCCTAAAACGGTTAAATAAAAAGATTGCAGAAACTAAGCCCACCTAATAAAGCAACTGCGTACATATTATAGCCGAAAGAGCTAATCTCATAACCGACAAAGTCCCACCTTTGGCATTCTTTCCAGTGTCTCCAATGCCCATTATCTAACGAGAAGTCTAAATTTCTTTTTTTACGCTTTTGAAACCATGGTAGCTGCAAATGGTTAAAAATCCGTTTTGTGTTCATGATTTTATAACCCTACTAGTTGTAAACGATTTCAAAACGGTAAGGGGGATAAATATTCTTAACATTTACGGTTTATAGGATAGACAGACTGCTACCGGTTATTTCACTATAATTTTGGAATGAAAATTCTAACGGTGTAGACGTCTCAAACATTCACCACTCTTTTCCCCTCTTCGTTAACATGCTACCCACAAATCGTGTTTTTCCTCCACACTAATATAGTCGCACTTCTTACTGAAACATACGGCCATGGGGAAAAAGCAATAATTTGCCTAACAGTGATAACAAAAGGGGGAAAAGTGTGAAGAGTTTGAAAAGTGAGATGCCTATTTAATTTTCACAGAGTATAATAATTTATTCTTTTCTAAAGTGTCACGAGCCAGATATTGAACTAAGACGAAGGAATTGTCTTTCGTTTGAAGGATTTGCAAGATATTTGATGGATAAACGTAATTTTATGTTTGTTCCTGAACATTTAGAACCAAATGAAGAAGTAAGTTGTCTTAAATTTGGATTTATACTACAATTTAAGTTTAGAATAATATTCGTGTATCTTATGGAATCTGTTTCGAAAATATGATTTTTGAATATGCAGAGAATATTTTTATTTACTGTACTGAGATTAGTAGTCAATTCAAATAAGGCAAGTAAGGTTTTCTAAAAATTGCATGGCTCATTTCATATTTTTTTCACGCTTTGTAATTTGATTGACGAATCAATTAACAGATTGTCTAGTTACTGCTACCTGGAAAAATCTTGCCTGTTCATTAAATTCGTTAATCTGTTAAGCAATGAGTACTACTTGGTTCAAAATTCAATCAAATAAAAATATTTAAAATGATAAATTAAAATACTAGATACTAAGTAGTTTTTATTCCTGCTTCAGCGTTTGTTCAAAAGTACATTTTTTATATACGTTTCACTTGTCACAATTATTAATCTAATAATAACTATAATAATAATAAGAAGAAAAAAATTGTTTTATTTAGGAGTTAAATCAATTATTTTTTTAAATATTTCTAAGAATTAAATATTGTTTAAATTTGAATTCCTCAGATTATGTTGCGTTCACAACTTACGATTTTTTAAAAAACTTTTTTAAAAGTTTTAAGTTGGGATAATTCCCTTTTCTTTGTCAGTTTCCTCATTATTTGATGTGAATTTTAGTATAAATGTTGTTTAAATCGCTCTTCATAGACAAATATCTGCCCAAAATCTGCTGACGAATTCTGACGAAATATCTGCCAGATCACGGAGAGTCTTTGAAGTCAAAATTATGCTTTTTAATTCGGCACACCAATCACGAGCGCTTCTTTCAGTTATAGCATCCTCTCCATGCACAGCTCAAATGTCTTGCGACATTAGAATTATGATTAAAACAAAAAGATGCCTAAAATGCTGAAAAAATAAATAAAAAAAAACATGGATTTTGCGGTAGATTAAAATATACTTTGCGGTTTGTTAAACTTAAGGAAAGAAAATGGTGATGACTTACAGTCCCTTGCCAAATTATTGACGCACTATAAACTTCCATGTAAAATCTTAATTATTAGGTGATACTCTACAGCTTTATTGCTTTTATACGACTGAAACTGGTTTGCTATCGTTACGTTCGTGTATCAATTGGTTAAATTAGACGAAATACAGGGTCTTTATAATTAAAGTTCCATTTTGAAATGGCTATAAAAATAAAACTACCCGATCAAATGTCATCAAACATGGTAAATGTCTATAAAAGGTCATGGGATTTTAGTTCGCGCAAAAAAAAAAGAAAAAAAAATCAAAAATTCACCACCAGCGGAGATTGGCGCTGTATGCAATAGTGTTAAACAAATGTGAAATATGCAAATTTGTTTTACACATCATGTGACCTTGCAGTTATAAAAGTGAGGCGCCTTGTCTGAGCTGTCAGTGTTCTGAGTCGACTATGTCTGTTACCATGCAACACCGTGCTTTGCTCGTGAAATGTTACTATGAATGCGACAGCAATGAACGGAGGGCTTTACAAAAGTTCCGTACTGTAAGAGGAAAACGCCGAGGTCCAATGACACGGCATGGTTTACGGCAAATTTACGGTAAAAGACGTGTAAAACAAATTTGCATATTTCACTTTTGTTTAACACTATTGCATACAGCGCCAATCTCCACTGGTGGTGAATTTTTGAACTTTTTTTTTTTACGGGAACTAAAATCCCATGACCTCTTATAGACATTTACCATGCTTGATGACATTTGGTCAGGTAGTTTTATTTTTATAGCCATTTCAAAGTGGAACTTTAATTATAAAGACCCTGTATAATATAAATTCGACGATATGTTATATAAATATAGAATATTTATTATATCAGGTATTATATTAGTATATTATAATAATTAGAATAAATTATTAGACGCACTGTAGTTTTTTAATAATGACATGTTTTGAACGAGTTTCTATGCAATATTTTTCTATTTAAACAAACATGTAATGGGTCGTGAGATAATTCATATGCTTCCTATTTGTATTTAGTTTTAACGTATTGCATTACAATGTTAACCATTTGATACACGAGCGTTAACAACGGTTTCAGCCTCGTAAAAACTCTAGTTTATTCTTTAAAAGCATTATTCCACTTCTGTTCAGAGATGGTAGGTGTGTACCAACGCATACTTATAGCATGAATCACCATTTTATTTATTACATACCCCGTTAACAATTATTTGCGCTTTTTTTGTTGCCATAATCTTCTTTTATGACAATAATTTGTTCTTTAGATAGTGAGTAAGTTTAAATGAAATTCGAATGAAATGTAATATTTTTCAGATTATGGATGAACCATTGTCTCATTATTTTATTGCTTCTTCTCATAATACTTATTTGACTGGCCATCAATTGAAAGGAGAATCTTCTGTTGAACTCTACAGTCAGGTATTAAATATAATTATTAAATCTTTAAGGGGTCTTTCGATCTCATCGAGGGGATATAAATGTACAGAGCACAAGAAAAAAAATGGACCAGTCTGAATGACTTTTGATCTAATAATCGGATCTTCTAGAGTTTTAAATATACGACTTTTTTAACATTTGATTTCTCAGGAACTATTAAACCAATTACGCTCAAATTTCGTATTTTGCCAAATAAAATTTGATACATTAAAATGAAGTGAAAAATGGTATACCTTACAATTGAATTTTTTTTAACTATTAAATAAAATAATAAAAAGTATTAAATATGTATTAAAATTAATTTTTTTCGTGGAATTAATCTTGGATAAACGAATTTTATTATTGTGTGCAAAAATTGTTCTATTCACTTAAAATTTTTTCGATCTCCTGACCAAGCTATTAGGACCATATTTCCCAGATTGCAGCTACCCCTACAATTAAGGGGTCAGAAATCCGTTGAGGGTATGTTTGTTCAGAGAAAGTAAGTTTTTGTGTCAGATTTCGTGTCTTAAAATATCGTCTGCACTAAATAATTAGCATATTTAAATACACCCCCTCGAACCATTAGGAATAAGTCCTAAAACGTGTTCTTTTTTTCTCCTTTGGTGAGCTGTACAACTTTTATCAACCTTCTGTAGATTGTCTTTTACAGGAGTTTAACATTAACACAGACATTTTTAAAGTGTAAATATTTTTTTGGCAAAATGCTGAAATGTTTATAATTAAATTGTCTTTGGAGATAAAATTTAAAGAAAAATTTATCTGGAGCGTACGTTATATGTTCTAAATCTCATTTTAATGACTTGAAATAATGACAGCCAAATATGTATTTTTTTAAAAAATCTGAATTAGCTTAAAGATATTGAAACATAAAAAATATTTTTATATTCCAAAATTAATTTTAAAAAAATATTGGATCTCTATGAAAAAAAATTTTTTTTGACCACTAAAAATTAAACATCCAATATTCAAATGTTAGAATAAATTTAAGCGACATACAAATTTAAATGATCAATATGCGCTCATAAATGATGCTATAATTTTACTTTATAATCGTCGTTGAGCTGCCGACCCAATTTTGGGTTTAGGACTACTTATGCTCAATTCCGTAGCCTTGTAATTTTGAACCCAAGACAGAAGACAAAGGAACAACTGGATCAAGTGTTGGGAGGACTTTTTGATGGAACTAACTCGCCATTGTGTTACACAGTGAGGAAAACCCCGAAAATCTCTTACCGTTAGCCTGAAGGCGAGGGGACTATAGCTCATGATCCGTGTACCACCGAGGATATTTTACGTCGGCACTGTGGTCGGTGCGAACCGGGTGCGGAATTCTGATTGAACAGCCATCTCTGAGATTCGAACCCGGTTTACCTCGTTGGAAGGCGAACGCTCTATCCCCGGAGCTACCATGACTCAAATGCTATACTTTAAAACTTTTACCGGAAATTCGACAAGAATTACCTATACTCAAAAAAGAAGGAAAAAATCTTAAGTATGCTGGGATTTTACTGCAAAGGCTTTATTGAATCTCATCAATGGTCCAAGAGTTATCAAGTTTTAATCTTTATCCACTATCATATTGTTTAATCTTTGTCATCTTGTAACTTCTATTTTTGTAAATTTTATAAGAGATAATCTCGTTAATATTTTCATTGAAATAAACCGATAATCGCTTAAATATTTTAAAAGTTCTTAAAGAGTGTATTTTTTTTGTATACTTTGATACGAGACGTACCTAAACCACTAGTCTTAGTAAAAGAACTTAGTAAATTGTTGTTTTAAAAACATGTCACTGTAAGTACAAAATACACTGGTGTAAAAAATTCGGAGCAGACTTGGCCGATTATCTCTAGAACTACTGGGCCAGCATTAATGAAATTCGATATTGATACAATACAAAACAAGTAACCATTCAACAATTGTAATACACATGCTTGATCGTGCGTAACACTCGTTTGAGTGGGAAGGTATGAAATTGCCCCAGGACAATTCGTTCCAGTTGCCACAGGAAATGATAAAATGCCTTATTTCAAGTATGAAATCACGCTACAACACCTGTAAGAGGGGACCATACCCCCCTATAAACCCATTTTTTTAAATTCTTTAACCGCTGTTTCATACCTTCAGACTCCAACGACGTTTGCGCATGATCATGCGTGTGTATTGAATAATTATTTGTTTTATATTGTATCAATGTATGTACAGATCAAATCGTTCCACTATTTCTAGAGATAAGTGTGCAAATTCTTTTAATTTCCTTCTCCAGTGTACTAATTAACCTCACTAAGCCCTTTTATAAAAGTATTAGTAAATGTAATTTACGATACATAGTAAATTTAAAGCTATGTAATCTACTCCAAATATTACGTACCAAATATTATCTATAAACTGTGTTAATAACTCTAAATGCATGTTATCTTTAAATTTCAGGTCCTTCTAACAGGGTGTAGATGCGTGGAGTTGGACTGCTGGGATGGAGATGATGGAATGCCAGTTATATATCATGGTCATACATTAACAACCAAAATTCCTTTTAAAGTGAATATTTTTTGATTTCAAATGGTTTGCATTTTTTAAATATTTCCTCGGGGGAATTTCTTTTCTGGACATAGCGTGAAATGCGTATTTAAGAAAAGAGACGCAATTAAAAAAAAAACAANTTAAAAAAAAAAAACAAGCTAACATTTAGTAATTAGCAAAAAAAAACCTGACATGGAATTACAAAAAAAAAAATGACAATTGATGCAGAAAAATAAAATTAATAATTATAAAAACAAGCTAACAATGAATTAAAAGCAAAAAATTAACAGTTAATAATAAATTAAAAGTTAATAACTAATAAAAACATAAGAACAATTAAGAAACGCGAGTGAAAGAAATTGATATAAAGATCTAAGGCAGTGTTTCCCAAAGTGTGGTACGCGTACCCCCAGGGGTTCAGGAACAGTTTAGTGGGGGTACGCGTTCTAATGCAAAATATCTTGCAACAAACGAAAATTTCATTTAAAAACAAAGCTAGCCATGAAAATTTTCGATTACGTATTTTTCTATTGGCTATTTTTGCAGAGTTAGCAGGTAATAATTAGTGGTGTCAACAGCCAGTTGTGGTTTTTAACTTTTGTGCAATTTTTTCATAGTTAAAAAATGCATTAATTTTTGTATTAGTGGAACGAAAAATGTAGAAATGATAGACAAAAGTTTGGGAAACACTGCCTTAAGGCAAGGGGACTCGAAAGAGCTGGTTGACCAGTGCTAAAACTTAGCGCCAATTCCTCGGAAACTAATTCCTCGCCAAACACCTTCTTTGTACATTCGCTTTCCTTAGAAGGTATTTATAAATTAAATACATTTAAACATGATAAAACTTCTAAAACACGATGCACATTTCTTATTATTACACTCATTTAAACTGCAATTTATTCCAAAATAGCAAAGAACTACTTTTCAAAGGTTTCCTACCTTTCCCTGTAAGATGAAAAGAAGTATAGTGTTGACATGGAGCTTGAGTAGCTTCTTTATTTATTGGTTTCTGTGAGATATTGTAAATCTGCAATACTTATTTACACTTCCATGTGCAATTGCACAATGAATATTTCAGGGGAAATTTATAAAAGAAGTAACTTTCTCTTTTTTTTCCCAACATATTTTAGTTTCAGAATTTCAGCAAAATATTATAATTAGTCTGAATTTTTGCATCATTCCTTTACAACTAGTGGTATCAATCTCAATAAAAAATTTAGCCTTCATATTAATTAACTTTTTATAGGTTTTAGAAAATTTAAAGTAAATGTTCGATTAAATTTGTTAAAATAATATAATTCAATATAAATTAATTAAAAAAGAAAATAAAGTTTTTAACATAAATTTATTTTTGGCCGTATTTAAAACTACAAAAAAACATCGGCGCACTCTGCCGTCTTTTCGCTTGTTAATTTTTTACACTGCTCCAGTAAAAAAACTTCGCTAAGGCCAAGAATATAGAAAGGGGAAGAAGTTCAGCTTTTCGAATACGTAATCAACTCGGGGAACTGCTCGGTTCGTCATGCTATACCAGGAAAACAACTTACAAGGTCTCATTACTTACATTATTTCAAACATGCTAATCAAATAGTACTAACTATTAATTAAGCTACGAAATCAGTCACAAAAAAGTACTTTCTCTGAATAAACATATACATATCTATATATTTTAACATGTTTGGAATCCTGTCCCTTAAAATTGAGGGAGTAGACAAAATTTCGAAAAAATTGGGTCGCAATGAAGGTTTATATATTTGGCGATAGTCCCAGAAAATAGCCAAGTAAAGTCACCACCGTAAATGAATATTTTAAGATAACCTGTAGACTATTCGTTGTTAAGCAACCAAGTCCAGAATATAAAAAAAAATTAAAGTTCTGTGATTGCTCAGGGAGGTTAAATTAATAAGAATTAATAGGAAATATCTCGAAGTTTCTAGAAAATAGAAAATTTTTAAGCTGATTTCTGTACAAAAAGTAAAGAATTTTTCTTTTTAATCTCCCTTGGAGGAAAATTTGAAACGATTTATTAATTATTAATAATTTTCCAAGCTTTTAGAATTTGAACACATGATTTATGTTGTTTTTATTTAATTTATACGAGGATTTCATACAAAAATCAAATTTACATAACTTATTATAACTATGTACAAAATTTTAGGGATAATCATTTTTACAGCTTTCATCGAGTCTTCTAGGCAAAAAAAAGTGAACAAAAAATAAAATATAGTAATTTTTATGTACATTCACAAGGTATAATATAATTTTCACAAAGTTTACGATATTTATTTTTTCTNTGGATTTCACAGCTTTAAAGAGGGATAAATAGCGATTCCGAAACACTTATTAAAAGCCTTTTTTCTTTAATATTTTCAAAAGTTTGACCACTTGAAAGTTGACAAACTGAAAAAATGGGTATAGACACGCCCCGGTTTACGGTAGTAATTTTTATGTACATTCACAAGGTATAATATAATTTTCACAAAGTTTACGATATTTATTTTTTCTATAAAACAAGAAACTGCTGAATGTTTAGTGGCATTTTAAAATACATTGTAATATGTTATGTTTAGGAATAACATATTGAAATAATATGCTGCATATTATATGATTCCTTGTTTAAAAAATTACTTCATTCTGCCAGATATTTAAGTTACATGGCTTTCTTTGGATAAAGATGACTTGCAAATGGCTTATGTTTCGATAAACATTCTAAAACTTTATTTCTCAAATTCATCATAAAATGTCGCACAGCATGCTCTTCGAATACGATAAGCTACATTTATCACCGAATATTGCTACTATGATTTCTTTGTTTTCTTATGTACACCTGATAAGATACTCTCCTTTTTCGTAAGGTCCTTAAGATACTGAAATGGAGGCACAAAAGCTTAAAAGTTAAAATATGTTACTTCATTAGCTCAAAATATTTGGTCACATAATTTTAATTTTGAAGTTAAAAATAACTTTTATAGATACAATATTGATGCTACGGCTCTCTTACGTTTTTAAAGTTCACGTGAATCCTGTTAAAATATTAAAATGCAAATACTTTTACCAGCATAAAATCCTTATCAAAATAATTATCAAGACCAAAAGGTAAAATAGTATAATTCATGATAAAAACTTCACTGGCTTCAAAAAATATGATGCAGGAAATGAAAGTCGACATGTTTGGAGAGCTCAAATATAACTTTCAGTTTACTTTACTTAGCTTTAACTTTAACTTTAACTTTACTTAGAACTTTAGAGTGTTCAAATATAACTTGTGACTTTAATTATTGGACGCTCAAAACATGTCTACTTTTATTATCTATTAGTTCTTAAATCAATGAAGTTATCTTTTCGATTCAGTTTCTTGGTATTATTCATTTAGTAACACAATATATTAAATTACTACACTCGATATTAAAAAAAACTTTTACTTAAGATATAGGCATAGGTTCTAATATTGAAAAAATAATAATTAGTCAATACGTTCTAAAAAAAAATCAATGCAGTACATTTTTTTTTTACTGCGAGCCTTAATAAAATTTTTAAGGGCATAAAAATATTCTGTTTACAATTGGAATTTCAAAAGTCGATTGTAAAAATGGAATGTCCCATAGAACCAAGAATCAAAATTAAATAGTTACAACGACAGTTATTTCAAACAAGTTAGCGTTTCCGTCCGACTCGAAGTTGTTCGTAAAGGTATTTTTTATTTATCGATTCCAAAGTTTATTCTACCTATATTTTAGGTTATACTTTAGGCGTATTTCGATCGAGTTTATTTCCACACCCTTATTTGCTTAAAATTATTAAATAATTTGCTTAAAATAAATTATTCAAGCTGTATGATTTAATGCATTTATAGTATAATAGTAAATGGGGCTTCCATCGCTTATCCTAACTTTGATACCGCTATCTTTGAATAAATGGAATAAACTTAAATAAAAAATTATAGTTGAATTTTTTCTCGTTTTAGCTTTCAAGGAAGGAATAATCTGTTTCATCCAAACAGATTTTAAATCTGGATATAACGAAATTATTGAGTAGGTTCCTTAGAGCAATATCATTCTTATCTTTATGACGAAATATATGAAAAATTGGTTTTCACAGTTTCTGTAAAAAGTATATTAATCTTCTCGCTACGTAATTTTTTCTATCAAAATAAGTTTAGAAATTGCGTTTTTTGAAAAAGTATTTTCGAAAATTCAGTATTTTTTGCAATCTGATGTATAATCATATTCTATCAGAAAGCGAGCTTCTATAAAACTCGACATTCATTGAATAAATTATTTTTTATTCAATAAAATAATTTATTCAATAAAATATTTTATTCAAATGTCTTTACTAAATTACGAATAAATTTTTAGACAATTGAAAAAGAAACATCGTATTTTACGCTAAAAAAAAAATAAAAAAAAGATTAGCAATCGGTTATTAGCAAAAAAAATATGACTAAAAATTTTCGCTATGCACGCGTAAGTCAGGTTTCTCATTAGTTAACCACATTTTAATATTAATAGCCCCATTTAAGTATTTCTTCATTGTCGCTGAATTATTTTTCTTAGAAATAATTAATTTTAACTTTTCTTTCTTTCTTCTACTAAATAAAAACAAATGAAACTAGAAAAATATGTAGATAAATATGGTATAAAAAATTCGTACCTCATAATTCAACAATTTTCATTCTCAATTAAATTAAATAATAAAAAATAATGAATAATTATTAAATATTATTTTATTAATAATTACTAATAATAATTATTTGAGAAATAATTATAAAATTTTTTTTTTCCTTTTGCATACGTCAACAACAACATTAAGCATGCGTCAAATATTATTTTTTGAATGAAATTATCTTTGGATAAATGAGTTTTATGAGTGGGTGAATTTTATTTTGAATTGCTTAATTAGTTTCAAAAATATGACAACAAAAAATAAACGCAAACAGTGAAATTAAGATTAAGGGGTCCAAACTTTGAATTGCTCTTCTGACCAAACTATGAGGACCCTATTTCCGAGATAGCGGCTACTCCCTATATTTTGAAGATTAGAAATCCAAATATGTAAAGAAATATCTATGTTTATTCAGATAAAGTCTGTTTTTGTGTCCGATTTCATTACTTATTTAATAGTTAGCGCTAAATAAATAACATATTTGATGTCACTCTCAAGAACCATTAAGACTAACACTTAGTACGTAAAAATCCGATCATTAGAACGAAAGTTATTCAGGGTGATAGCTTTTTTTTTGCCGACTGTACATTACCTGCGAACCGGTCATTGGACAATTTTACATGCTGCTTCCCTGCCATTTTATTCTTCCTTTCTAATATCAAAATGTGTTAGCAGATTTAATTATCATGGATGATATAAATGTATTCTCAAAGAGAAATCTTAATTAATAGTAAAGTACTGCTTATCCATCGTGTAAAAATAAAGAATAAACCATCAATAAAAAAGAAAGAGAAAACTTTTTTTTCTTCACCGCAACACTTTCCCAGTATTGGTTAGGAGGAGAGGAGGGTACTTACCCATTTATAGAATCTCTACTGTTGTTCCTTTATACACAGGAACCACAAATAACCTTGGAGATCTAGTTTGCATTAGGTTAATGAAAGCTAGACTTGTATAGTTTGTCTGCGGTAAAAACTCCCCCGTCACAAAGCCTGAGGCCGTCTACTGCTATGGAAACAAGAATAGCGCATTTCACTCTAAGGAATACACAATAGACCGAAGATTCCCTTTCTCTCTAACCGAAACCTGCCCTAAACAGCGACCTCACATCCCTACTTGAAATAGTCATTTTTCGTTACCGTAATCACCGCCACGAGTCCAGGCGAATGGCTAGGGGCTTTAGACAAACCATATATTCTTTAGCTAAGGTATGCAGTTTGTCCATTAGGACTATTGTATCATCAAGTTAAAGTTATGTTAACTAAAAGTAATTCAACCTAAAATTGCTTTCATATAAATCAAATTGAATAATAGTCTTCTAAGTGGATACCATTTTGTTTTAACGGAACACAGTTGAAGCAATAGTAACCACCGTCATTGAAAAAAGTCCCGCTAAATGACGAAGTTCTTAAAATGGAACATACTTAATTGATTGTCTTTAAAGTCTCTTTAATTGTAAATTTGAGAAAATTCATGTTATTTATCCCTTTTTTAAGTCGGCATTTGAACGGTTAAATACGCATTTTGATCGGCATCCATTTTATGAATTATGAACAATATCCATTTTCTTAAGTGCGCTTTTCAAGATAAGTCCAGATCCGATGCGTTGTTATTTTCTCATTAATTTCACAACGCACTGTGAAGCTAAATCACAAATTTATTGAGAACGTTACTCACTATCACTAAATTACTGAGTACGTACGTTACTATCAATATTTTGCAGTAAATGGGAAAAAGAAGGTTATACAGTAAATAAGAAATACAATAAAATACACTCTATAACAAAAAAATCAACGCACCAGGAAGCAATCATCCGATTGCTATGAAATTTCGTTTGCATGAATGTTTTGAACAGATCAGGCTGGAATGATGCCGACTGGGGACGTATAGTCTTTAGACGTACATCGAAGACGTGTTTGGAGACGCACAGGGCAGAGGGGGGATCCTGCCTTCACTATTGCACGCCACACCGGCCCTCAACAAGGCATTATGATCTGGGGTGCCATTTCCTTTGACAGCCGGACCCCTTTGGTCGTCATTAGATGTACACTTACTGCACAGCGGTACGTCGGCGACATCCTAAGACCTGTCTTACTACCGTTCCTTTTGCAGCGCCATGGGCTGGTTTTTCAGCAGGACAATGCCAGACCACATACGGCACGTGTTGCTATGAACTGTCTGCAAGCTTTTCAAACTCTTCCTTGGCCTGCCAGATCAGCAGATCTCTCTCCCATCGAGCATGTCTGGGATATGATGGGAAGGCGATTGCATCTGGCACGGAATGTTGATGACCTCGTTCGACAATTGGATCGAATTTGGCAGGAAATACCGCAAGAGACCATCCGGGAGCTTTATCGGTCTATGCCACGCCGTGTGGCAGCTTGTATCCAGGCTAGAGGCGGGTCAACACCTTATTGAACTTGTTACTGTAACTCTGCAATAAATTATTCAATTGTTCTGAAATTTTAATCATTTACTATTCTGTACATTGTCTTCCTATCCACCAATTTTCGTTTCAATCGGACAGCTCCTTCTCGGTGCGTTGATTTTTTTGTTATAGAGTGTAATTAGTTTTAATTTCGATCGCCGTATGAAAAATAGGCATTCATGTAGAAAACGAATTGTAGCCTCGAAAATTCATTTAATTATAGCTCATATACGCATCTCCTTTTTGTCAAGCATATGTTCAAAACGTTCATGTGTTCATCTCCACTGGAGGAGAACTGGAGATGGTGAGTTCGATCCTAGTTGCCAACTAAACAACTGACTCCTAGACGCATTACACTGCACGCTAAATCTACTGTGGCTGAAAGTCTTTTCGTTGTTTGTGAAGAAACAGCTCCTGTTCGTGTGCTACAACGTCGTCTGGCAGTGGTCAAAATTATGTGACATACTCTCCATGTCTGTTGTCATGAAAAACGGGGCTACATGCTTGGATATGGGTGTTTAAAACTTGTAGTGAATTCAACTGTAATATTTCTCAATCTATTGCAGCAACATGACTCAATGCTTGCTTTCAATGCAGTTTTATGTGAAAAGCATTTCCATCTAGCCTTCCAGTTTAATTCTGAATTAATCTCTTTTTCAGCTCTTTGGTTGGTAATGACATGTATGATTTTATACCAGTAATGATCACTGAAAATTGCATTGAATTATTTTTGTTAAAGAGAAGTGGTTGGTGAAAATGTAAAAAATTGTTTTGTGTAAGGAAAATTGAGAGACTGAGATTATATTTTTTATTAGTGTAAAAAATTAAATTATAAATTGTTTTAAAACTGTTTCAATGCAACCGTCAAATATATAATGCACAGTAAAACATCCAGGTACGATGACTTCTATGTAGTGACCTCCGTTATTTACGAGCACTTATGGGAGGCACGGGATTTTTTCCATAGACTGAAAAAAACCTTTAGAAGAAACCTCTCCCAGTGACCGGGCAAACCTCTGTACCAACAATGGAGGAAAAGGTCAAATAAGGAAACGCGACAAACATATCAAGACAAAAAATATTAACAAAACAAATAAGTAGACATTTAAAATATTTATGTGAGTCTCTTATTTAGTGAGCTCTTTTCATACAACCTCTGGAAGAGGTTGTATGAAAAGATTGAGAATGAAAAGATTGTGAAAAGATTGAGAGGTTGTATGGTTCGGACTTCATCTTGCAATCCACGAAAGATGATACTGTCAATGATTTATTTTTAAAGTTGAAAGCTAAATTTAAAAAAAAATATTTTACGAAAAGCATCTCAAACAAACTAACCACATCTTTTAAAGCTAACTAATTTCTATGATGTAAAATTAANTATTTATGTGAGTCTCTTATTTAGTGAGCTCTCTTCATACAACCTCTGGAAGAGGTTGTATGAAAAGATTGAGAGGTTGTATGATTCGGACTTCATCTTGCAATCCACGAAAGATGATACTATCAATGATTTATTTTTAAAGTTGAGAGCTAAATTTAAAAAAAAATATTTTACGAAAAGCATCTCAAACAAACTAACCACATCTTTTAAAGCTAACTAATTTCTATGATGTAAAATTAATTGCAAATTTAAACAAAAAACAGTTCTATTATTCATAATTGGTAAATTAGTTTTTACGCATAATTATAGTAAGGATAATTTTTAGTGACGCTAAAATTTATTCATCGAACCGGTTTTAATAACACATACACAAGAGGCATTTTCGCACTAAGAAAATGACGCTAGTAAATATTAAAATCGTTAGGGAAAAAGACTAAGATTAAAATAGTTAGCGAAAGCGACTGAAATGAAAATCTTAAGTGAAAGCGACTAAAATTAATATCGTTAGCGAAAACGACTAAAATTAAAATCTTAAGCGAAAACGACTAAAATTAAAATCGTTAGCGGAAACGACTTAAATTAAAATCGTTAGTGAAAATGACTGAATTTAAAATCATTTGCGAAAACGACTAAAATTAAAATCGGTAGCGAAAAATCGTATGTTCGATAACATTTTGAATTGAATGGAGGTAATCCCTAAGAACGACCAACCTCCATTACTGTGGAACAGAGAAGTGTCGCTCCTGAGTGGTTTCACTGTATCTGATTATAACTTTCCAGTTCAAATATTGAAATTTTCAAAGAAGACTTCCATGAGCATGTTTGAATATGGTTTTGCAATAACCATGTCTTTCCTTATTTACATTCAAAATATATAAATAAATTGTTTAACTTCTTTCAGAATGTAGTGGAAGCAATCAACAAAAGCGCATTTGTAACATCCCCCTATCCAATTATATTATCTCTTGAAAACCATTGTTCTCTCAACCAGCAAGCAAAAATGGCATACATATTTAAGGTAAAAATTTTAAAATTTCAGAAATTTCATTGAGCTAAAAAAATCAATTGATATTAAATTTTCATTAATTCTATTTTGTTATTGACATTTTCAGGGAAAAAGTTGCTTTAAATTATCCTCTTGTTTTCTTTAAAGTGATAAAAAAATCATGTACATGATAAAAAAATTAATGAAATTTTCTAGATTAAGGTACTGTAGATACTTCAGAAAGAAAAATGTTACCAAATAGGTCACATAAAATGTAATCAAAGTCATTAACTGAAATACATCATCATCATAGCTGACCAGACAGCCCAATGTGGACCAATGCCTTCCTCTGAAGATTTTTCCATTAAGACTTCCGATTTATCGTTAATCACTAATTCCTTTCATTAATTGCAAGAAAATCAGACTTCACCGAATCAGCTCATCTCAACCGCAACCTTCCCCTCTTTCTAAAAAGCAATATCTTTTTTTATTATATTGTCATCACTTATTCGAATCACTTGGGCCATCAGATTTATTCTATTTATTTTTATGCATTTAATGATATCAGGTTGTACATAAATCTTGCTCAGTTTAAAGTTAAATTTCCTTCTCCATTTATTGTTTACACCACCAAATATCCGCAAAACCTTTCCCTCAAATATTGCGGTATAACTTTCTTCCAGTCTTATTATTCATGAAGTCCAGTCTTATTATTCTTCCAGTCTTATTATTCAGAAGCATATGTCAAGACCGGCTTCACAAGAGTTATGTGAAATAAGAACTTTGTTTTTCTAGATTTGATAAATCTTCTTTCACACCCTAAACAGTCTATTTGCCCTATAAATTTTATTTTATTTCAAGAGACATTCTGTTGTCAATTAACTGAAATACACTTCCCATTAACTGCAATAAATACTTTTAATATTATATTCTGGGCAATGAAGAAAAATATTTCTAAAAATAATAGTTTTAAATAATTCTCTTAATTAAATATATTTTTTATCATTTAGTATTTAAAAGAAGGTAAAAAGAATCGGCTCACTGCAATATGCTGCTTTCAAATTAGTGAAATAATTTAAAGTTTCTGTCAAAGTATTCTGCATACTATCATAGCCGTCATCATAGATAGGAAAAAATCCAGTAGATTGTACAAAATAAAATGAAGTTCATGAAAATTGTTAAATAATGTATTAAATATTTTACACATAGGGAATTTTAGGGATTTTTAGAATCATCAAAAGTAGAAAAACTGCAATATTATCCAGTTATGATTATTATTAAATAAATTTCAAATGTTACGCATTATGTTTACAAATAATTTTGAATAGCGATAGGCATTTAATTCATTAAAGATAATTAATTTTTTTTTAATTAATCTAAAAAGGGAATTCTTGATAAAAATAAACTAAAAATTTTAGAACAAAAAAAGGTTTAAACTGATTTCTATAAATGAGGCTCGCTTTATTATGTATTAGTAATACTTATTTAAATATTTAAGCAAGCAATATTCCGAACAAAAATTCTATTTCAAAGGGGAATTTTTCAGAAAACTTATTCAATTATAGGGAATTTTGTAAAATGTACAAAAAGCAGGAGAATTTTAAATAAACCAGTAGACCAGCGTTTCTCAACCTTTCAGTATTCGCG
>NC_092214.1:10465040-10514585 GCF_043381705.1 Parasteatoda tepidariorum | reverse complement strand
GGTGGAAGTCAACAACCACCAATTTTATCAAAAATATAAATATCAAAAATATATATATATATATATATATATGTATATGTAATTGGCGGTAATATTGGGTGGCTCATCTGCGTGATGGCAAAATATTTCCATGCTGTGAATATCTGCTATGAGACTGTGGAGGAAATGAAAAGTCAAAGAAAGCCAACATTCTTCAAATGAGTGTTAATCTCAATTCTTTTTCTAACAATATTATTGGAAAAATAATTTGAAAAAAAGTTTATTGGTGGAATTTTGGACCCTCCGTTATAGTCTTCGTTACTGACCATCACTATCTATTAAAACATCTGATAAACATTGTCCCAATTTGCCAATTGAGTAACTGAAACGGATGTCCTTCACTTGAGTTGTTGTCTTGCACTCAATGAGGTAAAATCTTTGTGACAAATATTAGGAGGCTGGAAACTAATTAGATTATGGACCATACTGTAAACTGACTTTTTGTTTACTAGTTCATTGTTATTTTTTATTGTTTTTTCTGCCTTTCTGTTGTTTTGTTTCTGATGCTTGTCTTTGTAATTTGACATGAGAAATAAATGATAATAGAAATGTTAATGGAATTGTTGTAAATTAAAGGATTTGTGCAAGAAACCAGTCCAACAAATTCTATGAAAGTTAAGAAAATGAACAGTCGCAAAAGTCTTTTATCACTACCTGGAACACCCCCTTTGGCTTCTGGTAAGAATTGTATTTTGCGTATGTGTTTTATTCAATAATATGACTTTTTTCAATTATTTGTTCCAATATTTATTTTAGAATTAAAGACGGATTCTTTGAAGAAACATACTGCTCCATGCCATAAGGTTTGCTCCATGAATGAAAACAAAGCCAAAGCTCTTTGCAAAAGACATCCCTTAATGCTCATTACATATCCTTTTTAATATCAAATTATTAATCTTAGAAATAATACAAAATGCGTTGAATATGTGAGTACAAATCATTCCGTAAAATCATAGCGCTTAAAACTTGTAGATTAAAATTTTGTGAAAATGTGAAATCTTTAGCAACTTAAGTACAAGTGTAAAACTAGGATAGGTTTCAAGTGGTTTTATCAATTTAAACTTGAGAACACTCTATGCCCATTAAGTTTAAGATACTCCATTATAATTAAGTTTTACATGAATTTGTAAAATACTTCGATAAAAATATTAAAAATGTCTTGAATGCGTTTAAGCGCTTAATTATTTATTGCAATAATAGAAAGTTTTAAAAATGTTATATAATAGACCAGTGTTTCCCAAAGTGTGGTACGCGTACCCCCAAGGGTACGGGAACAGTACGCGTTCTTATGCGAAATATCTTGTAACAAACAAAAATTTCAAAAATTTTTATTTAAAAGCAAAGCTAGCCATAAAAATTTACAATTACGTATTTTTCTATTGGCTATTTTTTGCTGAGTTAACAGTTAATAATTAGTGGTGTCAATAGCCAATTGTGATTTTTAACTTTTATGCAATTTTTTATAGTAAAAAATGCATTCATTTTTGTATTAGTGGTGCACTAATACAAAAAAATACAGTTAATAATTAGTGGTGTCAATAGCCAGTTGTGATTTTAAACTTTTGTGCAATTTTTTATACAAAAAAATGCATTCATTTTTGTACTAGTGGTACACTAATACAAGGTTACGAAAATTTAGAAAGGGTACACAAAAGTCATAAGTTAGGGAAACACTGTAATAGACGGATTGACGAAAAAGTAAATTTTTGATCTACCAAAACTTTAAGATAACCATTTAAATTTGCAGTTTCACTGTTGTTAATGTTACATTTCCAAATGCAAATCTTTTTGTGCAAATTTAAAGGATAACATTGAAACGAAGATTTATCACTTAATAGATACCTACGGGTTAGTATTTAACTCCAGATAATAACAATCATCTTTTTTCCTAACCTTTTGCTTATGGCTGGTACAACATATGGACCACATGTGATGGTACACCGTAAGCAAAGTGTTAATTATTTCATTTAAGAAATCTAAGTTTTGGTTTTCACTTTTCTGATTTTCTTTATAATAATTGACTTCAACATATTAAATTTTAAAAAACCTTTTTCTTTTAAATCTATTCTTCTACATCTAATTCTACGAAATCCATTTTTAACACAGATTTTGAAAAACAATATTTGAAACAACTGTTTCCGATACACCGTGACATCGTTTTTTCTTTTCTTTTAAAAATGTAATGTTGTGAATTTTAAATAGTATTGAGTTGGCAATTAAGTTCTCGGAGAATTTTTTTTCTACAGTTTAAAGTATTTCAATTTCGCTGCAGTTCCTCTTGTCATCTCTAAGCAAGTTTTCGTGCAGAAATTAACTCTTCATCGAACTTAACTGGTCGGACAAAACGACATGCGTCTTTGAGGAGAAAATTTTTATTTTAAAATTTGATGTACCAACCACAAGAGGTCCTTTCAACTATGGCTGTCTCCATACACTGTTAAAAGTCCCAATCCACGTCGCACCAAAAATTGGTATTCATTTGCTGGCTACATAAAATGGAGCTCAATTTAACCATATTGTGTTATTTTCACTAGCTCCAAATATCAGTTGAAGATTGCACCAAAAAAGGTATTTTGAAGAAATAAGGCACTGATTTGTATTCTTTTTTTTCTTAATAAAAGCAGAGGAAAGTTTCACCCTTATTAGGTATTTTTAAAGCGTTCAAATGCAAGCCAATGTTGCTATTTACCGTAACAAGACTATTTACCGGAAGTAGGTTATTTTATGACATACCTCTAACCTTTTTATACAGCCAACCAAATTTGAAAATTCAGCATAAGAGAAATGAGCTCTAATTATTGCAAATAAATCATTTACCTACCTAAATGAGTTGATACTTGAAACAACATGAATGAGTCGTCCCGAAACACCGAGGCCGAGTTATAAAGAAAACATAGCGACGTAAACAAATATCGTTCAGTTTGCAGTCACCGTCAAAGTTTTATGTCTTTTACCAAATTTTAGTGCAGTTAGTTGCACCATGGAAGTATTTCTCGATCATACTTCACAATTTATGGTGTAACTAAAATAAAATGATCTTCCATTTAACTAAACTTTGGGATAATGAGAAACATTGCACCAAATACTGGTTGAAGTTTTGCTGAGTTTTTTTACAGAATGCAACATAAATACTATAGCCAACTTTTGCGACCTTAAGAGCTTTATTTAAAAGCAAAAAGAATGAGGTATCGTCGAAAATGTTCAGTTTTCAAAGCATGATATTCCATTTCAGTGATCTGAAAGTTTATAAAAATTACCTAGAACAAAAAAAATGGGTAGAACAAAACATCTTTTTATAAATGAGCTGAAAGCAGTATGCAAAAAAAAAAAACAGTTATTGACTTGCAGAATGTTGAAATTAAAAAAAAAATGGCGGGAGCTTAGCTGCCAACTCAATACAATAAACTATTTTTAAATATTTTAGTTATTCTATTGTATTCCAATGTGCCAAAACTCATTTAAATTGTAATATAGAGCATGTATGTGAATTTATTCTAATAAGCGGAACTTCTTTAACCTCGCATACTCATTGTGAATCACATTTGATGAGAGCTTATCCAGCAGGAATACGTATTGATTCGTCCAATTTTAATCCTGTTGTGTTTTGGTCTTTTGGGATCCAGATGGTAGCGTTAAATTATCAAACAGAGGGTAAATTTGAGTATTTAAAATATTATATCAACAATAAGTGAAAAAAGATATCATCCTGAATAACTTTTGATTTGTTTTTCTATCTCTCTCTTTCAAAAGCAAGAGGAAATGGAAAAACTAAACCCAAATTATTCAATATTACAAGGTGCGCAAAACACCATATCGCGTAATATTATGTCAAAAGAATAAGTAACGAGTTAATGATTCAATTTATATGCCTTAAAACATGATTTCTTAGATTCAGCATCTAATATATTAGACAATGTTTGGTATTACTTAAAAAGTAATATTTTATGATTTTTCTGTTTATGTACTTCTGCAAAGCGATTGCCTCTGTAAAATGTAATTGGTTTTAACTTTGGAACTTTTAATTCCTTATTTCTCGACAACTTTCTCAAGGAGCTTTGTCCAGACCAGCCTTCTGTTCCAATTTCTCGGGGAGTGAAGACAGGTGCTTCCTTCCTGCAATGTGGTTTGCCCATTTTGTTTGTTGTCGATTCATCAAAATAAGGTTGATTATAATAGCGATTGAGTTCCAAATTTGATCTTCTTAGTCACGTGTCTTTTCTTTTGAAAGCCAAAAAAATTGTTCTTAAAACTTTCCTTTCGAAGATACCAATCATATTCTCCTCAGACCGATCAAAGCATAAATTAATATTGATTTTATAAGACTCTTGTACAATAAAACCTTTGCTTTTCTCTTGATTGCATTCGTTTACAGATGCTTTCGTATTCCATTTCTGTTGTTGATTTCTTAGTCTAAATAAGTGAAGTTGTCAACAGCTTCAAAACTATACTGTCCGGTTTTAAACTAGATATTGTTATAACAAGATTTTATGCAAGGTATTATTTTCGTTAATTTTCATGCCTTCCTCGAAAGCCTCCTTTTTTAAAGATAAAAAAGCTTGTCTTAATGCTGTAGGGCAATAATATCTATACCATCAGCCTAACAATTGTACTGATTTATTAAAGATGTATCCTCGGATATTGATGATCTTATAATTTTTTCTATTTCTAGAATAAAGAGAAAACACGCATTTTATCGAACACCGTTATTACCATAAATCCTTCTGTATTTTGACATATCATGTCATCAATCTTAATAACTCTGAAAATTATAAGAAATTTGATAACAAATATTGGTTGGCATATCTTATTATTTGAGTCGAATCGATTTTGTTGCATGACCAAAATTTGAAAAAACATATTTTCATCGTTCAATACGTAAAAAAAAAAATTGCCAAATATAAAAACTTATCGTTGTTCTATGCAGTAATTAAAAATAATTCTAATGTAATAAAATTTAATTAAATGCAAGTTTTTTTTAAAAAAATCTATCGCATTTACTCAAGTTACATATTTTTAATTGAAATTTGCATTATTTAAGGCTCAGGTTAAACAAATACGTTATTAATAAAGTTACGAAATGCGTTTTTCTCTAAATAATCATACTACTTTGGTCATTTTCTTAACCACTAAAATGGGGCAAAGTTGCTGCATTTAATAATTTAGGCTGATAATTTAGTTAATAACTGGCCCCCAATAATCTAGTAAAGAGAGCTGAGAAGTATTTGGACACGATAATTGTTAATTTAACTATTTGTATTTTTGATCGTATCATACAACTAATACAGAAAAATATAAAGTTCATACAGTCACTTGTGAATCTGGTTCACCCACAGATCAAGAAATAATACAGATAAGAAGTAGTTCTATACAATTATTCACTTAATTTTATAATGGTCAATTTTTTTTAAAAATTTTTTTCTTTGTTTAAAGAATGATTTTTTTTTAATATCATATTCATATTATGTACTTTGTTATAATGAAATCTGAACTGAAAAATATTTCCATTGTTTAGATAATGAGAAGAAGTAAAATTAAAAATAGTTCTCTAAAATAAAAATTTACGAAAAGGGAAAAAAAGTGAAAGATTCATTCCTGTGATCTTTTACTTTCAAATTTGAAAGTTAAGTATAGACAGAACTGTGAAATATTGACGACGGTTATTTACCAGACGTGGATGTATAAACAAACAATTTCAATGTTTCTCTTAAGCTGATAATTTTCAAAGAAAAAGCCTATATATTTTTTTTATCTTTATCTAAAAAATAAAGCAGTAGAAATGGTGATATATACTGACATTCTATTGGCAGCATGTTTTTAACGAATATTAGTTGAATATAATACAGTCTGACCTCTATTTAACGAAGTTGCTGAATCCAAATAATAAGTTCGTTATATAGAAATTCGTTAAATAGAAAATCACCTTTTGAAATACTTATTCATAAACACTAGACATAATTAAAATAGCAATTGATACACCTTTATCTCGTAAACTAGTATCTACTATTTATTTTATAAATGTTAGCCATAAAAGAAATCTGCACGGAAAGCAGAACATTATCCAGCATTGCACTATCATGCTACATACATTTTCAACTAAAGAAACAAAATTTACCTATAAAATTATAGCTGCAAAGTAATTTTAAACATACATTACCACATTCGTTCTTAAGTTTGATTGCTGCTGATAAAATCCGTTAATTTTGTTTACGTTTTTGTTTGAAATGCAAACAAAAAGGGAAAAGGATTTCACTGTTTTCTCTAAAAGTTAAATGGCTTTGAAAATCAATTCAAGGTCATTTCCCTCATAAAATGCGATAACAAGTTTGAAATATTCAGAAATATTTTTCGAAGTAGAGAAAGTGGAGCTCAAAGAAAATTTCGTTAAATAGATAATTTGCTTCGCTAAATTATTTTACCAAGAAATTCCCAAGATGATCTTGGTTCCTCGAAAAAATTCACAAAATGGAGAAATTGGCAAAATGGAAGTTCGTTAAATAGATGTCTGACTGTATTTGTTCAAATCTCTAAACTTAAGTAAGATTAGACCAGCAGACAGCTCGAACTTCTAAGACTTAAAAGGAAATAATATAGAATACTAAAAATGTTAAGGAATAATGATGTCGCTCAAAATATAAATTCTTTCTTCACCCTCTATCCTACTTACACCTAATTAATAAAAAAAAAAGATAATTTAGGTTTTTCTCCTCATGTTCAATAAAATCAGTTGATTGCTTTATAGAAAAATACGTATATTTAATAATGGATAAAAATAATTTATTCTTCAAAATTAAAAAATATTTCGACCCTTTTTAAATTAAATAATAAAATAATACTTTTTGGTAGTATATTTTATGTGCATTTTTTAAATCTTTTCTTTTTAATTGATCCGATGGCTATCCTATACTTGAACTATAGTCCATTGTATACTCATTTATAAAGAGCATATCAGGAAAAATAACAAGAAAATATTTTTACAAAAAAATATCTTTTTTCAAATAAATAATAATAAATGTTTTGAACTGCAATTCAGACATTTTAGTCTTTTTTTTCTTCTTTTTTTTTTTGCTTCATCACCAACTAAAGGCAAGTAATAATAATTTGTCTAGGTTGCTCCTTATTGTTGGGTACTTTAGACAAACCACTATATTTTTTGTCTGTAGATCTAAGTTTTATAACAATATATATCGATGATAAATATACAACAATAAATATATCTCTGAAATGAATGGTCTTAAAATAACAGATGTCTTATTGGAAAACTTTCCTATGTAACCCCAAATGACTGTATGCTTATTTAGAGAAAATAAGTTTTTCGATCGGATTTCGTTACATAATAAATGAATTAACTCTAATTAGTTAACACATTTAATGTCCAGTTTTCGAAAAATTTTATATATAGACTTTTGAACCTTAGTACTTAAAAATGCGTTTCTGGGTGACATTTGTTCACTGTACCAACAATATTTTTTAAATGATTTTACAGACGGCTGTTTGCATATTAATTCTGCCATGTTTGAACAAAATGGCTCTTGTGGATATGTATTGAAACCTCGAACTTTATGGGACAAAACACATATGATGTATGGACGATTCAATCCATGGGAAAAGAATTTTGATGGATTTCATGCTATAAATTATTCAATCACGGTAGGTATAAATTCTATAATATTTCACTTTCTTCTGGGTGTACAGACTGACTGCTTTCAAGATATCAGAATCAAAGGATGATAGGTTAATAATACAAACGGTATATCTATTGTGAGAGCTGTAAAAATTATATACAGTAATTTTGGAATTTATGTGAAAAAGTTACCAACTGGAGGCGCGGTAAGGAATTCTCGAAAAAAATACAAAAGCCTTAAAACTGTAATCAATCCTGCTATTTGAGTACCAGAAACACCCGTAGTTCCATAGAACCGACAGTTTAAACCTCCTAATCCTGTACGAAAAACTCCTTTCACGTTTTAACGCTAGAAATGATCGGTCTGGCACCGATGGTTTGAGGCGCCATCTTTCGGCAACCTTTCTATTGCGACTAAATTTCAAAATTTTTACAATTTTCTTAGTATATAAATAGCATGTGTTAAATTCCCTCATCGTTCTTTATTTTCGAGATTATTTATATTTCGAAATAGTCACTCATCTTCTTAACACATTGTACCATGTTTTTAGAGTTTTTTTTTCTATATGTCTCTTACTCGTGTATTTTTTTTTTTTTTTTTTTTTTTTTTNTTTTTTTTTTTTTTTTTTTTTTTTTTTTTTTTTTTTTTTTTTTTTTTTTTTTTTTTTTGCTGAACAGGTTTAACAATTCTACTAAATATATAATACAAAACACTAATGTAACTTTGATGACAGCAATAAAGCTTTGCCCAAATGAAAAATGGAGATGTTTGATAGCATCAAAAATACAGTAACTATAGCAGCAGAGCCACCTTTCACGGTTTCAAAATAAGACAAGAGAAGTAGTAGCAGACTGCCTGTCTTTGATAAACCAGTTCAAAGCGGAAGTAGAGTCAGACAAAATCGTCTTCTTAACAGTTTGTGCTAAACATTGTTCGCTATAGACAGCAATCACGCTATGATTTATTTTCGTATTTTTCTCTCTTTCTGACATTAAAAATTGCTCCGCTATGCGTTGCTTTCGTGACCCCTTCTCTTACGTGAATTGATTTATCATTTAAACGCTATCTAGAGCACTTATTTTGCCTGTTATATTGCTGTTATCGATAGTGAATTTTCAAGTGTATTTATTCTTCATTTGAACAGCCCTTATATTTATGATGAATAAAGCTTTGACCTTATATTTAAGGATTTATATAAATTGGAAAGGTAAACTCACATTAATTTTTTTAAAGTAGTAGTTTAGTGACGAAGCGAACGTATTGTTTTGTTTCAAAATGTTGATTCAATTGTTAACACAAATACATTTGTTGGGTATCTATCGTTTTTTATTAAATTTTGAAAGAATATGTCTATTTGTTTTTTGGATAAATAAACATCATTACACATTCATTTTATTAAAATTGGTATTTAAATAAATGTTTTTAAATAGTATTAAATAGTGTTTTCTTTTCTTTTAATTTTTTAAATATTTTTGAAAATATTTCATTAATAGTTTTTCTTCTCATCCTTGAAAATTATTTAAATATTTTTTTATTGTTTTCTTGGTATTTTAATATATATAGATAATCTTTTTTTCTTTTTAAAAGATGACCCACGTGGGAGAGTAACGACATTATGTATGCTTGTCCTTCAGAGCTAGAACACCATCGACCGGTATATACGCTAAATAGATCTTATTTTTTCTTAATTTAACTTTTTAAAAACTGTCTAGGTGTTACTTACTTAGCATAAAATTGGGTTTATATGGCAATTTTTCTTAAAAGAGGGGGGAAAACTGAACCTAGGTGTTCCAGCAGAAAGACTGCAGCAATTTCTAAAATGAGAATTCTTCTGATACCGATCCACACTACGCATCAGTCAAGAAAACTACTAACGGTTACAGTTAAATTAAAGAATTCTAAATTTAAAAAACTTGAGTCAATAAAAGGTTAAATTTCACTGTTGTTAGAAATGAAAAAAAGTTCGATTTAACGAATTATTTCAATTAGTTAAAAATTTATCTAAAGTGAGATGCGACAATAATTTTAAAAAATTCCAAAAAAAAGTCTAAAACTCATTCTTCTTTCATATAATGCAAATTTGTAATCGAAAATTAAAGTTTTTGAAGCTCTTTTAAAAGTTTGACAGTTTGAGTCCACAGTTTGAGTGTACCAAACTCATATGCACACCATTTATTTCTGAAAAATATTTACTTTATTTTAAAAGTGAAAAATATTTGAAATATTTCAAACATTGTTTTTATTTTTAATTACAAATTTATTGATTAGATTTTTTAGCACTATGTAAAAATCATAAAAATCAATTGATAACCCTAAATTTATGCATACTTTTGTGAACATAACGAATGCAGTGGCGGAATAATTTCTGAAATATTTCTCTTCTTTTCTTCATATTGGTATTTTGTGCCATTTTAATATCTATCATATAGAGCACTGGCTAGAAATGGTCAAAACTTATCTCAACAGTTATCTTATGGCCAGAAGTGGCAAAAAAAATTCTCAAACATTCACCTTGTTTTTGGTTAAAATTTGTCATAACTTGTATCAACTGTTCAACCTATTAGAGAAGAAATTGTAAAAACTTAACAAAATATTTGCTAAAAAATATTTGCTAATTTCATAGAACGTGTTTAAATAAATTTTTCCATTAGTTACAAAATAATATGTAATATAATTTTAATCGTATAAACATCTAAATGTATTTATACTATCCAAAATGATCCTTTTGTTCATAAAACGTATTAAAAATAAGTGTTTTTAGATTATATCAGGACAATATGTTTGTCCAAATAACTTTGCTGGCAGTCCTGTTGTTGAAATAGAAATAACTGGAATTCCAACTGATTGTAATCGCTTCAAGACTAAATTAGTTCAGAGAAATTCAGCAAATCCTATATGGCATGAAGTATTAAGTTTTCGAGTAAGTATTTTCTTTGTTTGTTTACCAGCCGTTTAATTTTAACCCTTTAACCCACGTGTATTTAATTTTCTGGTATATTTTTGATGTCAAAATTAGAAATTATATATATATACATATCTGCGTGTGTGACCAAAATCAAGAGAGCGTCGACTTTCACCTTTGAATGTCAACTATCACATAGTCGTTTTGGTGAATGTCCAAAATATTTGTTATATCCGATTTGATATTAATTTATTAGTGGATATTATTGCATCTATTCGATATTTTAATATCTGCCGAGAATAGATTAGAAGAAGCATAAATGTTTGGAGTACCAGTTAAATGCATATCGGGCAGTGGCACCTAACTTTTAAAAAAAAGTGTATTACACGAGCGAGTGTATTACAATAGTTGACTCGTTTTGTATTCTATCAATGTATGTTCAATTGATCCAGTTGTTCTAGAGATAATCGTCTGTAAATTTTCTTCATTTCTTGCACCAGTGTCATTTTGAAAAACAATGGATATTTTTCTTGTTAACTAAAAAAAATAAAATGGAAAAAAATAATTTTTTTAAAATTAATCAGAAATCTTCCGAAAAAAATAATTCACTTAAAACATAAAAAATTTCTATGTTCAATTAAAATAGCATATTCTTCATTTTAAACAAAATGTTTATTTTAAATCCTCTGTAATTATATTCAAATGTCATCCCTACAATATTCAAAAGAATATGAAATTTTTCAAAAAAAATTGATTAACAAATAAAATAGAATGCAGTTTTTAAAATATACTGCCTATTTATTCTTATTACAAATGGTTTTTTTTTAACAATTTCGAAACAAAAGAGCAAATAGCTTAATAAAAACAGGCTATTTAAATAAAAAATTGTAGTACAACAACTTTAATCATTATTTAGAATTTTAACTGAAAAATTTATTGAAGTAGCATTTTTTACAACGTGTGCAAAGCAGCAAATAAAAGCAAAACTTTTCCTATTTTTAAATTTGCTTACAATTTTTACTTCATTTTCAGTTTACTACGAGAATAAATTTGTTTTTAAAAATATGTTTATTAAGTTTTATAAAAACAAAGAAAATTTCCTTTCTGAATTGTAATTAACTATGTCAATAAATTACAGGTAACATTTGTTGAGCTTGCTTTTCTTCGTTTCGTTGTCATGGATATGGGATCCAATCATTTGACAGCTCAGAGAGTTATACCTTTATCCAAACTTAAACAGGGTAATATTTTTAGTTATATTAACGTATTTAATACATTTTCTTATTCATACTTCATAGACTATATATGACAGTGGCATTGATTCATGTACACTCATCAAAAAATAAGTGGATTACGCTGAATAAATTTTGATCTAATAATTGGATCTTTACGTCCTAGGACTTAATGGTTCGAGGGGTTGCCCTCAAATATGCTGTTTCTGAAATTTTTCCGAATTTTTTCTGAAAATTTTAAAGCAATAACTTAATAATTAATTTAAAACTGATCCAAAAGTGTTGTTTAATTTAATTAAGTTATAGCAAAAAAATAAGAGAAAAAAAATAGCTTTTTATAAAAACGTCCATATTTTCATAAATGTTTATGCCAGATTTACGAAATTTTGTGTAATTATTGCATATTTATTTAAGAAATATTTACCCCGACCTGCCCCAATTTAGGGCATACAGGTAGTAATTATTGCATATATTAACCAAAATAATTGTTACAAGTTACGAACTTATTGCTATTTTTTTTTTTGACATAGTAGGTTTAAAAACACTATTTACCGTTTGTAATTTATTGTCAGTCCCTCAAAACTCTCAAAGCTTTAAACTTTATTGATATATATGAAAAATCGCACGATATAAATATTTTTGATTTTATAAAATGATTCCTTAAGTATTTCTTGAGAAATAGAAAAAAAATTATTAATATAGAAGTGTTTCCATTATTTGTCCACCCCCTGTAGAACAGAATTACATGAAAGGACACCATTCATGTGAAAGCTTTCCATTGAATAACTGTTAAAACCAAAAAAGAAAAATTATTTGTAACATTTACAAATACATTTGGGCCCTAGAATATCTAATTAAAAAATATTTAATTACTCTAAAAATAGAAATATTAAAAAAAATTTCAAACAGAATTGCGCAGAACAGTAAATATAGACTTATCTTCTATATTTCATATATTTGATCTTCGAGAAACAAACAATACTTTTGTTTTATGAAACAGTAATACACAGAAAAGCTCTGACATGAATGCATGCTAGGAGTTCTTTAAAGAAGCTCAGTATTGCATTCCTGTTTCTTTGGTTTTAATTTTAATTAAAATTCTTTAATGTGTTTATAAATTTAATATTACATGCTAATAATTATAATACTTTCAATACATAATAGTCTGAAGTATAACACCATAATCAATTATAATACTTTCAATACATAATGGTCTGAAGTATAACACCATAATTTGGATCAATTTTTCTTACTGTAGAATATTTTTTGAAGTGCATGACAAAATTCATGCTCAAAAAAATCATTTTGATAGACAAGCGTATGATATATTTTCCGAAAATGTATCATTTCCTTCATAAAAGAAAAAAAAAGTTAAGACTGATCTATATATAATGCATAATGTATCATTACCTTCGAAATGTATCATGTCCTTTGTAAAAAAAAAAGTTAAAATTTATCTCTACGTAATGTATATTCTCACATTTAGGTTATCGTCACTTGAGACTAAGAAGTCCACAAAATCAACCATTACCAATATCTACTCTTTTTATTTATTCCACGTGGGAAGAAGAAGGTCTTAATATACCAGAGAAGGATGCCACTGGCCCACCATCGAAGGTTTTTATCATTTTCATTATTTACAAATTAGTATTAATATTTATCATTTCTATTTGCCTAACTAATACGTTGCTTAATTCCATGCATTGATTTATACGTCATCATCAATCGCAGTTTAAAATTGAAATTTTAGCAAACTTTTATAAAATTGTAATTATTGTAAATTGTAAAGTAAATAATTTACGTTGCAAAATTTGGCTATGCATCACAACACTTTTGCCACTGAGAGTTTTTGTTTTCTTTTTCCTTTTTTTCAAAATAAAGGGTCAGATTTTTAATTTTTTTAAAGAAAGTGACTGCAACTTTGATAATAAAAGAAAGCTTTGAACAATTCAGCTTGAAAGATTTCTTTATTAAAAAAATATTATTATACCGAAATTATTATATTTCTATTCCATGTATTTCCTAGCATAAACATCAAGTCTGCATTTTTATGGGACAGTATAGCGATTTTTCACTTTTTTAGCCTTTACCAGTGAAGAGAAAAATGTTTTTCCTCGTCGTATTTGACGTTGTACCTGATCAACCAAACACAATACTTAAAATTACTCAAGAAAGCACAACAAGAGACGTTTTAATTCAGGTAAGATAATATTCTTACTTTCATTATTTTCAAGGATAGTAATTTATCGTTTAAATGTCATTTCAATTTCCATCTTTTAAAATGACATCAAATGTGTTTGTCAAAGATTTCTGATGAATAACTTTTGATCTAACAATCGGGTTTTCATGTTCTAAGGTATAGCGCGAGGAGTAGACCGTTAAAATATATTAACTAATTAGAGAAATAGATAATTTGAGATAGAAAATCAGACAGAATCTCCTCTATGTACACACCTTCCAATGAGGTAACCTAGTCGCGATGGCTGGTCATTATGACTGGTCGATATGGCTGGTTGATATGAACCCGGTCCAGTGTACACCTCCTTGATGTGTGCCTATGCTGTATCTGCGAGAACTTCAGTACAGCGAGGGAAGAAGATAAGTACATCCAAGGTCTAACAAAGGTCTTATGAGCACCAGGACAAAATTTATTGAGGTTCCCATCCTCAAAACACAAAAGGCCTCATCTTCATATTTTGTAGAATGTTTGAAGATCCTTTGTAGTTTTTATACAAATATAAAGAAATCATCTGCCTTTTTCTTTTGAAAAACATTAGTAAAAATTTTATTTTTTGTATTAACTTTCGTGGGGGCTCTTAGCCATTCCGGGGCTCGGGACAATTGTGCCCCTCTTGAGTGCAGTCTTGAGTACATCACATATAAATTACATGCATAATTTTCTTATACAATGGAAATGTCTACTACATTTTGATTGAATTTCTAGTATTTCATAATTTTCCATAGAGTTAACACGTGTATCCGGTTTTACCCTGCTACTGGGTAAATTTGATATATGAGTGGTTTGACTTTTCTTAGAAAAAATCTTTTACATAAAAAGGATTACATCTGAGAGTTTTTAAGAATGATATATTGTATACAACTATACAATAATATCTTAGTTAAATCAGATAGTTTCTAAGTCGAACAGTTTAGCTCCAGCAGGCCTTTGAATCTTAACTACCTGGTATTAACCTACTTTCCACTATATTTCGGTAGCCTTATCTTTTTTTTCTTATTTTCTTATAAAAATTGAATGGAGTGTAGTTGTTTTTAAATATGTTTCATCTTAATTAATGTTTGTACTTTAAATGACGCTTGACCGTTAATAAAACATATTTTTCTGAGTATATTTTTTAAAAAATCATTTAAAAAAAAATATGTTTTGCTGTGTCTTATAAAAGTATGATTTGGTTAAGCCTCATTTTTCTAAACTGATTTCGTTTAGATATATGTTTGTCCAACTCTGATAATTGAGTGATTTATTAGGCACTAAGTAAACGTAATAGTACAGATAGTGTGGAAGATTTTGTATTAATTGAAGAAGTACAATCTGGTTGGGAAAAGAAAAGTACTGGAAAAAGCCGTCGCATTCTTGATATGAACGAAAGACCGCTGGAAGCACAAGCAAAATGGAAAGGAGAAGGCCGATTTATTTTGAAGAAGTTGACGGACGTAAGTTTTTGTCTATTACAAAACATTCATGTTCATTCATTTCATTTTCATGTACATTCATTTGTTCAATCTCAATGAGTAGCTGGTAGTTAGTGGTCTTTTAACACCAAAAATGGTGTCAACTACTTAACACCAAAAGTGCAGTTCTGCAACTTAACTGGTGTAAAAAATTAAGAGAATTTGCAGACTCTATAACTACTGGACCGATTTTAATGAAATTTGATCTGTACATATGTTGATACAATACAAAACAAATTCAACAATTGTAATACAGTTGCATGATCGTGCGTAACAGGTCAGCAGTTTTAGAACTAACAAAAAAAAATGGGTTAATAGGGACCCCTCTTACAGACCTTGCGGCGTGATTTCATGCTTAAGATAAAGAAGTTTATCGCTTCTTGTGGCAATTTCATGCCTTCCGACTTCAATGAGTGTTACGCACAATCATGCGTGTGTATTACAATTGTTGAATGGTTGTTTGTTTTGTATTGTATCAATGTATGCACATATCAAATTTCATTAAAATCAGTCCTGTAGTTCTAGAGATAAAGTCTGCAAATTCTCTTAATTTTTTACACCAGTGTATTTCTTTGCAATACCTTGTGCAAAGCAGTAGTCGGAAAAAGCTACATAATTTGTGTAGTTTACTACATTTGCAACTATTTTGCTACAAAATTTGTAGCGACTACTTCTCTACTTTAAGAAATCGAACTTTGTTGGAGAAATTGATTTGCGCATTATGTTCAAAATGGTTTTGAATAAATTAAAATTGACTTATATTAAGCATGAATTATTTAGAAATATTTATTCATTTTTACATGAGCCATTTTGTTGTTCTGAAACATTTTTTTTTCTATTTTAATTGATTTAGTCTTCAACTTTTTATGCCCTTCTTGACAGTGAATATTTAATTTAGGAAATGCTAGGAAATTATCCTATAATTGCAATTTCGTTAAGTGCGTGTTTAATGTTCTTTTATTTCCTTTCTTTGAAATAACACTGATTTACTAGTGTACATTCGCATGTGAAAGTGTAACTAAAGTGATAAATTGTCTATTATTTATAATGGTTAACTTAAATATTAGTTATATGTGACTCTATATACCCAATATTTGTTAACTCACAGAACTGGGGCATTTGAAATTGCTTTCTTTGACAGACCCGCGAAGATTTGTAGTCATCAAATTCGAAAAGTTGTTGCGTTGGAACCCTGTTCATATACTAAACGAACATAAAAGTAGTCAAAGTCAAATCTCTACAATCTCACTAATGGCCAGAAAAGAAATTAATGAAATACTTAATACCTAGTTTTTATTTGAGGAAAGAAAATCTTACTCCCACTTGCTTATTTTATTTTTTTTCTTCTTAATCCTGGAACAGATATACTTCACAACGCGAATTGATAAATTTACACAAATAGTAATTTGGAAACATTTGCTACTATTTTTCATTTATTTCATAAATTTGAGTCACCCTACTGTACTAATTAGTAGGTTTTCATGCAATGAAAAGCAGCAGTGTGAGTGATGCTTGCATAAACCAGTTACTACCAATGCCAAAAAATATCCCATTTTTTATGCCAAATGTTCGTTTGTCTTTGTAGACGACCTCCTTTAATTCACACAATTTTCGGGGGTTATTTTTCTAAGCTAAATCGAATGCAATGAAAAATTAATAGGTTTCTTCAGAAATATTGCGTTTTTGCGTCAAGTTTGTTCAGAAATAGTGGGTCAAAATAAGCATACTCTGAAACAGTTACAGCTAACTGTTATACATATTTCAGGAGATATCATCAAGGAACTCATTCGAAAGGTGTTTCTCCCTCTTTTATTATATCAGAAACAAAGATTGGTGTAGTCAAACACTCTTTTAAAATACTTGGTATTAGTCACCATTTTTGAAATTCAGTCAAACTAAAATATAGAATTACTGTAAGATATGATACACATAAGAATCAGTAAAGTTATTTTTTTGCGATGAAGTAAGAATCATTAATTTAAGGCGCATATACAGTCCCTGGACAAGACGCACTCTAGGATTCTACGTAAAATCTTAATTATCAGGTGGTACTATACAGCTTTATTGTTTTTTTGGGACTCAAACCGGTTTGCACTTGTTTACGTTCGTGTATCAATTTGTTAATTTAAGCGCTATATAATATAAATTAGACTATAGAATATTTAATATATCAAGTATTATATTGTAATAATTAGATCAAATTATTTGACGCGCTGTAGTTTTTAAATAATGACATGTTTTGCACGAGTTTATAGGCAATATTTTTCTATTTAAGCATACATGTTATTCGGGAGATACTTCCTATTTGTATTTATTTTTAGCATATTACATTACAATGTTGATACACGAACGTAAACAAGTGCAAACCGGTTTCAGTCGCGTAAAAACAATAAAGGTGTATAGTATCACCTGATAATTAAGATTTTACATAGAATAGTCTAAGAATTTGGCCAGACACTGTATATGCAGTCATTTTTAAAATAGAGTTAGTTTGTTAATCAATCATACACTCACATAGCACAGAGAGAACGTTAAAATGAATTCAAACCAGAAGCGAATAGAAATTGATTATGATAAAATTATTGAATACAATCGCAGATTTATGTAAATCTTTTTATAAGTGGATCTTTTTCATACGTACCAGCATTTTATAACAGTTTACTTCTGATTCTTTGAAATAGGCAGAGTAAGGGCGAAAAAAATTTTATCTTCCTCTCGCGCTCGATAGTAAATAATCAAAATTTTTCATCTAATGCAGGGATGGGCAAACTACGGCCCGCGGGTCAACTGTGGCCCTCTGGAAGGTTTTTTCCGGCTCGCGGATAGAATTTTTATTTGCCGATCAGTGGCAAATATAAACAATATACATCCATTTTCTTGTCGACTATGTTTAAAATTATTTCTGTTTTTACTTTTTCAATAAAGTACTGATGAAGTATTTGCTTTCTCTATTTTTGTTCCACAAAACATAAATTGATGGAAGTAGTTAGCTCAGACAGCTTCAATTGGTAAAATGTTGAAAGCAGAAGTTCTTTATAGAATAGCCGTAGATTGACTCCAACTAGCGCTTGTCTCTCTCGAGGAGCTGACTTATGGAATCTAATATAGGTAAATTGCACTTCACATTTGGCAGACTGCGCATTTTCCGCTCCAAAGAGCGGACAATCTAACAATCATCTGAAGCGCTGTCTTATAGATCTCGCCTAAAAGTTTCTCCCCTACCTGAATGATTGAGGAGGTGGGCGGAGGAGCTCTATTGAAAAACCGCACCTGTTCCTGTAGATGATTACTCGCCAAATTTTTATGATGCCAATGACGATAAAGGGTCTCAAATGGAAAACCGATTTCCCTCCGTTTTGAGAGACATAGTTGATTAATTCTTCCTTTAGTGGGAGAGTGAAACTTGTGGAATTTTTCGGATACGCAAGGGATTTTTAGGGATTTGAGTTAAAACATTACACGACATTTCCGAGTGTTTTTTTATGGGTACCGTTCAAATGACAAGGGGGGGGGTGTACTCCGATGCTAACTTTTTGAAGATTATCTATACATATCGTGTGTCTTCGTGCATTTTTTATACTTAAATTTGAAGGGCATACTGCATTGCATTATCCGATTGAAAATGCTGGGAATAATCAAACTGTAGCATTTGCTTTTTTATTTTTTTTTTGAAACCTCAAAATGATAGTAAAAAATAATCAGTATACCACAATGATAGTTATTTATGGAATTCAAGTGAAGATGCTACCGTTCATAAAAAGGTGCTTTATGAATAGTAACATGATATTACCATAAAAGATGCTTTATGATTAAAATTTTCTTACTATGTNTTTAGTTCGCAAGTCTGTATCACGGCTTGAATATCAATACATAGAAATAGTTTCAATCATTATCCCATAAAATCTTGAGAAAAATAATTATTTTTTCTAATTATGTTTTTACGGTGCAGTTACTATATTATGTTAAATTCTTATATGTGTTGCATTTTCAAACCTCATTCATACAGACGATAAATTTTATGGTTTAAAATTATTAATCATAATAGTAATAACATTATGATCGATTTCATTAAATTTAATTGACGTAATAATTGTACTCAATGAAAAATTAGATTTGAACTACAATTAAAAAAATTCTTAAAGATTTCAAATATTTATTTAATGCGATTGTTAATAACGACTTCCAATGCTTAAAAAAAATGTTCTGATAATTGAAATTTTATAGTTTATTTAAAATTGCAGAAACACTACATAAATCTATTTCACTTCGCTAGACAAGATAAGCTATTCATGAAATGGTGGTAAGTCAAGGTCAAGCTTCTTTCATTCTTAGAAAATTTTCCCTCTGATAGCTGAGACTTTTTCCCTCTCATGACTAAGACTTCGATTATACACTTGCGGACAGGAAAAATCCTTCTTCATACCAGGAGAAATAGTAACCTTGTTATAAGAAAAGCGCCAAGAGAAATAAACTATATCATGCCAAGAAAGTATTAAGCCAAGCCCGTTCTAGGGGGGCTTTTTAACGCACCTGAAAGCAATTATCCTTATCTTGACAGCTTAACTTTAGGCGAGGTCTACAATGAACCATCTGAAGCAGTCGTTTCTAAATACTATTCCAAAGTTTTACAAATCATTACCAAAAGCTAGTTTCCGAAATTTAATATTTCTTGCTCAGAAAATCAGTGCATGTTTGCTTAATCTTATATATGTGAGCAAGAGTTTTCAACTATGAACCTTAGAAAAAATCATTTCAGAAGTAGACTAACAGCAAAGCAGTTAGCCTTGTTCCTTAAAATAAGCATATCTCACTTCCAACCTTAATGCAAGGAACTTTTAGAAATGAAATCGCAATTTCCTTCATCTCACTAAATATTTAAATTAAAACTTGCATATCACCTTTTTTTCTTAAATTTTGAAGTTTTTACGTGGCCCACCAAACATTTTTTTTTTCTTGATTTTTGGCCCCTCGACCAAAAAAGTTTGCCCATCCCTGATCTAATGATTTCCATAAATTCACTAACATAGGAAAAAATAATTCATTAATGGAGTAAATGCGTATGATTTTTGGTGCAAAATTTTTCCAATTAGTATAATAACTACACCCTTAAAAGTGAGTATGAATGCGGGATACGGTATTAACTTAAAATAAAGCATTCATTCACAGAATTCAACACCTAAGTTAGATAGGTATTGCACCACAGTTTTTGTTATATTCAGCAAAATGAGCTCAGTTTTTTTGAAAAATTGTAAAAATGTGCATTAAAAACAACCCAATATTTTATTGTGAGATTAACAAGTAAAGTGAATGTAATTCGCCTAGGATCCGAGTACTAGAGCATGGATGAGCACTCTCTGTGGAACGATACATAAGGTGAGTAGTAATATTTCATTCTTTGATATGAAGTCATTATTCTGGCTTTGGTTACAGTTCTGTGTTTCTAGGTATCTAGTGGAAATGAAATTCAGGGCTGGACAGATGGTAAAGAAGTTTTTTTAGTTTGCATTTACAACGTAGCTCCTGATCAACCTTATGCTGTTTTAAAAGCACCTGTTACAAGTACGGCTCAGGATATTATAGCGCAGGTAAAGGTTTAGTGGATAGCTTTAGAATGCTTACAAAATATTCTCCCGATTTAAGTTATTTTCGTATGCCTCTTTTCTTACGAACATTTTGCTTTTTTCGAGTTAAACCTATTTTTAGCCACTATGCTATTCTGAAAATAGCGCCAAAAGACAGTTTGAAAAAAAAAGCCACAGTTTTGTAAAACTTAAAATCGTTTGTTATCTAACATTTCAATATTTAAGAAGTTATTTTAACATTATAGTATCTGGACTTGTAGAAATTTTCAAAAATTGAGAATTATTCATTGATTTTGATAATTTCTATCTAGGTGGAAAAATCTCGCTAAATTGGCGACTATTAAATGAGTTCAGCTGTTTTTAAGATATTCAAATTAATTGTCTGTTTGAGAACCAGAATAATTCATTAGGTTTCCCATGCCTCAAGTATAAGGCACTTAAATTATGGGTTTTTTTTTCTTTTTTTTTTTTTTTTTAAGTTTTCTTGGTGAAAGAGCTCAGCGTGTTGAAGATTTTTTAAAATAGATTTTTTTAGGTATGATGTATTAGATGAAATATTTTTAAGCTTTTTGTCTAAACTTTTAAAGATTAACTAAATCTGTTGTAAACTTATCTTAAGTTGTTTTTATTAAAAATAAAATATAAATCCATTTTTTCCTCCTTTTTTGCTAAAATGTCACTTAAGTGATATCGTTTGTGTACATTATACTCTTGAAAATTATGAAAAATATATATTAACACTAATTGTTATCTATTCATAGACTGATGGATGTTCATTTCTAAGCAAATTATGCCATTTTTGCCCTTGACACAATCTATAATCACGGTATGATCAAATACTTAGACCTTAACATAGTCATATGCTATACTGGAGAAGTTAAATTTTTTTACAGATTTAGATAAAAATTAGCTTAAAACTTAAGTTATTACTTAGTATTTAACTTAATACTTAAGTTAAATACTTAAGTTACTGTAAGTTATTCTTAGATGAGGGATAGTCTTTCAATCAAAAATATTTTTAGATGAGGGATAGTCTTTCAATGTAAGTGTTTCTTAGATGAGAGATAGTGTTTTAGTGTAAGTTATTCTTAGATGAGGAATATTGTTTCAATGTAAGTTCTTCTTAGATGAGGAATATTGTTTCAATGTAAGTGTTTCTTAGATGAGAGATAGTGTTTTAGTATAAGTTATTCTTAGATGAGGAATAATTAATTTCTTTCTTCTAGGCTCTGATGAAAGCGAGACGCATTGAGAATCCAAATGAATTTGTTTTACTTGAAGTGCGGCCAGGGTCAGAAGGACGGGTGTTAGAAGATTCTGAGAATGTATTCTTAGTACAACAGAAATGGAAAAGCAAGGAATGGTTTGATATGAAAGAAAAAGAACAGGTAATAATCTCTACTTCTTAAGTGTCAAGAATCACTATCAAAATATGTCGAATGAATAGTGAGAAAACTCTTTTACAATAATCTTTTAAAAGGACGCCATACAACGGAACAAAATTTTCCTCCTTTATTTCTAATTTAAAATTTGAAGTTTAGTTTTAAATACTGAAAAGAAGTTTCAAATACTGAAAAGAAAATTATAAAATATACAAAGGAAAATAAATTATTAGGAGATCGGTGAAGTTCTCTATGAATAATTTGTTTGCATTTTAATATATTGAAGTATTTTTTTCAGTAACTGAAACTGTGACTTACTCTAGGACTTCTGCTGATTTACTTCAGCAACTATGACTTACTCTAGGTTTGCCTACTTTATCTTTCTTTTGAATTTTAAATTAGTAATGAAGGAGAAACGAAAATTTTCTTACGCGATATGGCGTCCTTTTAAGAGGGTGTTATAACCTTTTGCTTACGGCTGCTACAATATGTGGACCAGAATAACATAATCATGATCAGCGCCGTAAGCAAAAGGTTAAATCAAAACTTTTCAGCAAAAAATATAAATTTGACATCAAAATTTTGTTGATACCTCAAAAACTTACAAAGTTATTAATTTTTATTCTAAATCACTGTCCGACTAGCCAAAACTCTTTTTTCTTAAAATCAATATTTTGAGCTTTCGTGTAAGATATTTGTACAGTATCAGACTATCGCCGGTGGCTACACCCGGTGGCAGAGTGGTAGCGCTTCGCCCTCCCGTGCCACAGGTCCTGGGTTCGATCCTCGGGCCGGGCGAAGTTGTCTCAGCCTTCAATCCCTTCAGTGGGTCGATAAATGAGTACCAAGCATGCTTGGGAACTAAACACTGGGGGTTCCGCGTTCAGCTGACCACCTGACCGGAACATCTGCACCTGCACCCCAGAGCCCAAGGTCAGGAAAACTGAGAAGGGCACAGTAGGCCTTGGCCCTCTATGGGCTGTCGTGCCACTGAGTACAGTTTTTTTTTTCAGACTATCGCAGCTACAGCCTAAAATTTTGTGTATGCTTAAGTTACAACGATGGATTTATTCGATTAAAGTAAATTTTACGATTTCGAGTAATATTATAATATTAATTAATTTATATAAAACGATTAGTTTTAAAAAAGTCAAGTTTGATAATTTTAAAAAGTTTAAAAAAATATTTAGTTTCATAATATATCTATGAATTTAATTCAATAAGTTGTTGTAAAAACAGGTAGTTCTAAACATTTTAAAGCATTTTGCGCTGTGCGCAAAATGATGGTAACCGTTAAAATGAAGTAGATATATTTAAAATTTTTGAATCTGTAAGAAATAATTAATTTTCAAAATTTTATAACTCGAGAATATCTATTTATATATATGTTCCTACTTATAGATATTTATTGATATTTCTAAAAGAATCTAAATTTTAATAATCTTTTTTTAAACGAGACCCCTTTACGTCTCCTTCTTATCTTCAGCAATCAAACAAGTTTTGATATTTTCAGCCCTCCCTACGTCATTAGGGATTTTGATAGCTTTTTCCTATTTTCAACGCTGAAATAGTAGTTTTCGTATTTTTGACATTATTTTTAAAAAGTTTTTTTTAACAAAATATACTAATAGCGGTAATTTCTTCTAATAGTGAACTGTAAACGATATATTTAAACTTTTTATCGTTAAGGAAAAAGTAATAATCATATTTTTTTAAGCAAGCCGACTTTTCCGGCAAATATTGCCCAGTATCGAATTTACAGTCCAGCAGAGAAATGAAACATCTGATTTCAAAATTAGAAAGGCTGATTGAGGAATAAAATAAATGGCATTAGATTTACAAAATCTGTCAATATTGATACAAAAATTTTGTAAATTAGTTACAAAATTAGCCAACAAATGGCGCATATCCTCATTGAAAAGAGCGACCAGTTTTAGCGTTGAAACCGGATTAGGAGGTACCGTATTATTGTCGTACCGGATAAAAAGGAACTATGTACTCTGTGTGAAACATCGGTATCTGGTATACTAAAATAGATTTCAGGCATTTATATTCTTTTCGAGATCTCTGTAAACTGTTTAACACGAAAAGTCCAGTATTTTCCCTCTCTCACGATAGATTTTACCAGTAGATAAACTAATTAAACCACATCCCACAGCTCATTTGACAAAGCACTACTCAACCAAAACATAACTCTAGTGTCCATAACCTAACGAAAAGATCAACGGAAATTGTCATTACCTAACGAAAAGTCTAAATTTCATGTCCAGTCAAATTTCCTTTTTAGAATTTTGAAAACCATTCTAGTTGTAAATGGTTTTAAAACCGCAAAAGTAAAAAATATTCTTAACTTCGCAGTTAATTGGATAAAAAAAGATCTACTGGTTCTGTAATTTTCGGATAAATTTCTAAGAGTGTGTGCATTAAATTCTTTTTGATAGGTTATCATAACTTTTACACATTATATATATTATTAATAATTATAAAAGATATTATTATATCTTTTACTCAGAAGTTCTTCTTTCTCATGATGAATAAATTTTGTTTTTAGCTAAAACACGATAAAATCGTTAAAAAGAAATCTGCTTTCAGCAAATTCAGACATTCAGAAAGAGGTAAGACAATTTTCTTAACTGTTATTTTTAATTATTGGAAATAAAAATCAGCACTAATTTTTAATTTAAAAATCTGAAACTGCAGTTTGTATGCATATAACTGAATCTCACATATATCTCCAAATTGTTTATTAAAAATATCAATTATTAGTGAAATGGTTCTGTTACTTTTTATTTCAGGCTTAAAATGTTATTTATATTTCTGTTTTAAAAAAGTAACTGGTTGATACAAAAAAAAAATTGTTTAAAGCGATTTTCTTCCTGACCCTAGACAAAACTTTTTTTCTAGCACAAAGAGGCCGCTAAAATATAACATAAGTCTGTTTTTTAACAACTTTGGATACCTCATTTGTTAGTAAGTAGCTCGAATAAATGATGTAAATTTACCTTAAACAAAATTTACGATTTAATTCATCTCAAATTATTTTGAAACACTTAAAATAAATTTTTTTAGACTTTTCGTTTCCCACTTCTTTTAAATTTCAATTTCAACTTCTTACGAGTTTGATTTCTTCCAAATCCTTTTTTTCTTTCTTTTTCTGCATTTAAAAGACTGAAAACAAGTAGAATTTATCAAGGCATTGCATACAACACTCCATCCCCCTTGTTAATAAAACTAAGCAAATCGCAAACCCTTTCACGCCCTCAAGAGGTTAAAAAACAAAATCGAGTTTAAATATATACAAAATAAGCCCAAAATAAGACAATTTAAACATTATAAATCATTCGTATTCGCCACTAATTACCGTTTTAATTGAAATACCCCTTGTCTTGAAAGGATGATTTGGCAAAAACGAGTCAGTAGAAAATAGCAAATAAAACTTTATTTTCACAATAAATACCTTCTGAAGCAATTTTTTTCAAAACAATGATATAAAAAGTGATCTATTTTTACTTTATTTTAAAACCGTCGTTAAACAGTCGACCCAATTTCGGTTTACGGCTACTAGTGTTCAACTCCGCAGACTTGTAATTTTGAACTCAATTCAGAAGACAAAGGAACGTTTGTGAAAAATGTAAGGGAGGCACTGTTTACAAAAGGCCAGGAGCTATATTCTGTTCATCGAGAACTGATAGCGTAAGCAATCGAAAAGATTTGCTGTTTATCGCCAATATTCTGCCGCTTTCTCGCTTAGTCGGGGAGGGATTCTTTTCATATTGATTATTATTCAAATTAGTGCTATTTGTCATGATCTTAGCACCAATCAGCCAGCTAAAGATAATATTTACTTTGCTTAATTTCATTGTCATTTCTTGTTGAGCAGAGTATAGAGTCAATGATTGGGGGTATTTGAAAATGCCAACAGAGCAATTTAATCGAAACGACCCTGTAAATATTCTTGTGGAGTTATTCTGTTGCCCGACAACACTAGATCACATACAGCTAAGACAATAAAGGAGCTTTGGTAATTATATCCTACACTGTTGAAAATTCCGAACCACGTTGCACCATAAATCGGTATTCATTGGCTGGCTGCATAAATGGAGCTCATTTTTACCAAATTTTGGTATTTTTACAACTTCAAATATCAATAGAAGGTTGCACCAAAAGTAGGTGTTTTGAACAAACAAAACACCGATTTTTATTCTTTCTTTTATAAAAGCGGGGGAAGATTGCACCATAATTAGGAGTTTTAAAAGATCTCAAATGCCAAGGTTGCTATTTACCCTAACAAAATTATTTATCGTAAGTAGGTTATTTTATGATATACCTTATGGTGAAGGTAGGTTCAGGGTGCCATAGATATGTTGAGATGGTGGAATATTAAGGTGTGGGTGGAAGCTTGTACAGTATAGTGGGCCAGTTGAGGAATATTAACAAATTGAAGATTGTGAAGAAAACAGAAGATGATGAAAATTAACAGTTGAACCGGATCAGAATTAATAAAAAGCTTTTATTTCATATAGTTGCAGAGCTCGAGATACAAGATATAAATAATATTCAAAGGAATTTCAGTTGAATAAGTTTTGCATAACAATATTAAAATAGGACAGGCCATGGGAGACAAATCCCCACGACCTGCCTAATTAAGAGCCAAATTAAAAAAGTACGTGTAATTTGTTCCCAACGGACACCGAAGCATGGGTAGGAGATCCAAAATTGGCGAATTAACAAAATATAGCCAAAACAAAGCCAACCAGCATATCAATATTGGGGCTGAAATAATACCTTGGCGATCACGAGTCGCCAACAAATTTATGAGAATTATTACAACCATGCAACTGAAACATTTTTGCGGTTAGAAATTAGAATTAAAAAGTTATAAATAGATTTTTGTTTTGATTAGAGGCGACAGTGAATTAATAAGTCTGCATTAGTAATGAAATAAAAAGTATCCGTTACATTGATCTATAAGAGAAGGATATATATTATATGTTCATGTTCGTTTTTAAAAGGATAAGTCTTTGATTTATTTTAAATGTAATTCTATTAATAAAAGAAAGCTTAAGTAATGAAAGATATTTTAAAAGATAGAAAATAAATATGTAATGCCAATTGTGGCATCACATACCTCTAACCATTTTATGCAACCAACTAAATTTAAAGAAGTAACTTAAAAGAAATGAAGTTTAATTAATGCAAATAAAACATTTGCCTATCGAAATTAGTTGATACTTGAAACAACATGCATGAGTCGTCACGATACACCGAATCCGAGTTGTAAAGAAAACAAGGCGCCGTAAACATATATCGTTCAGTTTACAGTCACCGTCAGTTTTGTGCCTTTTACCAAATTTTGGTGCAGTCAGTTGCAGCGTGGAAGTATTCCTCGATCATACTTCACAATTTATGGTGTAACTAGAATAAAATGATCTTTCATTTAATTAAACTTTGGGATAATGAGAAACTTTGCACCAAATACTGGTAAAAAAGATTTACCGAGTTTTTTTTTACAGTGTATTATGGCTATTATTATTCATTGAATAGGAATTCTGAAATTAACATTTAAATTAGGTGATTTTTCTCGTATCCAGTGATTGGCCCGAACAGCAACAAATTTAGTTATCAAACGCAAAGGGAAACTGATCATAAGCCTTTGACGCAGATTTTTTATTAAACATATTTTCATTATTTTGAATTAATTTAGGTCAAAATAAATTTAAAAAATATTATATTTAGCAATTTAATAATTTATTGTTATGAAATACGATATGTCTTTTTCTGTGTTGAAGGTAAAATCTTCTAAGAAAATCTTTTTTTCAAATTTGAAGTTATTTATATTTAAAAGAACTGTTATTCATTGTTGATTTTTTTTTAATTTTCAAAATCAATTATTGACAGATTTTTCAATATGAATGAAAAATAAAACATTTTCAAACTATTGTTCTTTATATTTTAGTATAAATATGGATTCCAATAATCTAAATAGATGTTTTTAGTAACTATTGCACTATTTTTATAATTAAAAAGTACTAAAATATATTTTTGCTTGTAATTAGAGAGTCAGAAAATAAAATGTATAAAAGGAACATCGGCGTACCATCTGCGTCAATGAGTTAACTACTGTTGACATTACTTTTGATATTGTATTTATTGAAATAGACTGGTTATTAATTGACAGTATAAATTGATTTATCAATTTCTAACCTAAGAATACACTGCAGTTTTTCTACAGAACTGAAGTAGTTTTTCTAGATTCAGCTGCAGATTTTCTGCAAAAACACTGCAGTTATTTTGAAGCTAATGTGAAGTAAACTATCAGTAATTTATTTCCAAAAAACTTTTAGCTACTGTCTACAAAATTACTGTACTTTAAGTGAAGTCACTTTAATATCATAAATTTAAAAAAAAAACTGAAGCATTAAATTCGTAGTTATTCTGCAGTAAATTTGAAGTAATTATGCAGACAATGTTTCAGAAGAATATTTTTTGATGAATCTGCAGAAAAACTACAGTTACTTTGTATTGTTGTAAAATTGAAAGAGTTTGATGTCTTCAATCTTGCTTTCCTCGTTAGTAAATCAACTTTTTATAATCTTTACGTCTTTTTTAATGATATATTAATATCTTATATTGAGTTAAAAATTCTGAACATATATATTAATAACGGAGATAACGTACACTGTCTATATTCATAAAAGAAAAATTCATAAAATACATACTTGATTTAATGGTAATTATTGATAGTTCAGAAGGCGTCGAAAACTTTTAAGTAAACTTTTGACACAATTCAATTAGTTTAAAATATGTCTAAAATTAAGTATTTAAATATTTCTGTATTTTAGTCATTTTATTACTAATTTTATTTTTATTAATTTTCATTATTTATTTTTGACTTAATAAAGCTGATTTTGCCCAAAGTTTATGGTAAAAACAATATCAAAGTAAAGGTAAGTAGTTAATGTTAATTAGTTAATTTTTTTTATTCGAATTCTTACTAAACTAGGATTATTGCCGAACAAAAATTATACTTATTTTATCTAATCAAAACGAATTTTTCGTTTGGATTTTAAACAAATTTATATCTAAAGAGATTGCAAAATTGAATTTTAAACTGGATTTCAGCTTCAAACCTCTCCTTCAATAATTTATTAATTTCAGTCTGTTCTTGATTAATCTTGATTTGTCTTAAATTAATTTAAAACAATATGCCTTCTTTATTACTTGAAAATAAAGCTTTTTAAATTAAGCAAATAATTTTGTTTGAAAAAAATAACTCATAGTATTTTCAATTCAACCTAAATGAACATAAGAGTTATAGAACTGCTTACTTTAAAAACTCGTTTAGAGCTTCTTGCTTTTAAAAATTAAACTTAAAAGAAAAGTTACAAAACTTAGGGAGAAAGATACTCAAATCTACATTGTTAGGAATTTTTGGCAAAAAAGGGTTAAATAATAATTCATTTAATTGTTATTCTACAGTGTACCGTTTAGATTACCATAAAATGACGCTATTCAAACTCTGAGAAAATTTATTAACTGTGTTTTCACCTAATATGATTAAACCAACAAAAACTTTATCCGTGCCAAGACGGCATTTAGTTCCTTACTTGTGAGAGGGATAATCAGTCAATCTCACGTCAGACAGGTTGGGAGTTCGAAACCCAGGATTCAATGTGGTGACATATTCACAACATAAACGTTTCACGAGTGTTATACTCCCTAATTTATACATCTGATCATGAAAATAGATCAAATTTCGAAACAAAAACTACAGTTTTTCCGATACGATGGGTGGTACCACTAAATACTGACATTTCTGTACATTTACTGTAAAAAGTTTGAGGTTGGTACTTCTACAAAACTACTGCAGTTTACAAACTGCAGTAATTTTGTAGTGTTTCCACTTCTGTAGCGGAATTGGCCAAATCACCAATGTATTCGAATTGCTTTTTTTCTTTCTAGATTTTCTGCAGTTTATTTTTAGCTGGGTTCTGATTAAACATATTTGTAAGTAAAGGTAAAAAATAATTTTATTTTCTATAATTTATTTTAGCATCAAGTAGTGGATTCCACTCTTCTTGGAGACAAGTACACAGTGAAGGAGAGGATGATTATAGAGAAAGTGTGAAAAGATTTTCGTTAAAAAAACTTAAAACTTGGAGATGACATAAAAAGTGAATGTTCCTATGAGCACAAAATAGCACAGCTTCTTCCACAGAAACTTGTAGAAACAACGCACCACCTATTTATTTTATAAAATATCACAGACAAAGTATAGTAATCATAGTAAAACACAAAGTTTATACATGTAACAACAGAATTTTTTGTACTTTTAAGTCTCCAAAGGAGAATCTTTAAATAGAAAGTATATTTCATAAGCTGTCCTAAAAGGGAAATCTAAAAATTAACATATCAAAAATGTAAAACAATTTTATATTTAAGTGTACATTTTGTTAAAATAATTTTTTCATCTTTATAAATTCGTCATTTCAAAGTTTGAAACATTTTTAAGCCTTTTTTCATAACAGAATTGAAAGACTTGGGGACAATAACGACACCTTTTCAAATGCGCCATTTTCCTTAATATTGTTTTCAGATAAGTACGTTTTGATATTCTGGTATTTCCACCAGATGGCAGCACAATACACCGAAACATCTTATTTGCAACATTAAATTGATTTTCCTGAATTTCCTCCAGATGGCAGCATAATACACCGAAACATCTTGTTTGCAACATTGAATTTTTTTCCTCATTGAAACACTCTTTAAAGAAAACTTAATATTGCGCGACTTAATATTTTGTTGTCCCAAGTCCTGCAATCAAAGGATTTTAATTTTATAATTCTGTAAGAAGGGAATAAACCACGAGACATTGATTATAAGGCAGATATGAGTAAACAATTTAGTAAATTATAAATTAAGTGATAATTATTTACATATTTTCAGTTACAACTTAAAACAAAAGTTCATAAATAAATATTTGTTTTTGAGATGTGATTTTAAAAAATCGTCCGAAATTTCCAACTTGTAATTGTGATCACTTGTATTTAACTTTTATATTTCTTCGAGGGTTAAATCAAGAAAAAAGTTATTGTTAAGAATGAAGTTCTGTAGTGTGTACTGGATATATATTCTTACAATACATATATTTAACTCTGAAAATAATGTTGTGTGTGTAAATAATATTGTTTATATAAGCTTAATATCCTCTATTAATTAAGGAAATACTTTAGATCTCGTAATATAATTTATTTAATGCATGAAAGACTTGAGACGGTAGTTTACAAACAATAATGGAACTGACTATTTTAAAAACAGGCTGTTCCCAAATGACTACCTTTTAGAATCCTTGTCAAAAAACATATGTAAAAATGTATATACATTACGAATTAATATTTAAGTGATGGAAATTCAACGACCTTATTTAATGTCGCTGTTGAGGGAACCGGGACTACAAAATATTAAAGCCTATTTGATTAAGAAAGCAATCGAAAAGGTTTTAATGTTTTGTAGCCCACATTCTTTAATAATAATTCTCCACATGTCAGCAACGTTTTTTTTCTTGACTTAAATATTAATTTGTGACCTGATATTTTATTTTTGATTCTAAAGTCTATATCAAGAGTGGTCATTTAAGAACACCTTGTGTATTTAGTGCTTAAAAACTGCAAATGGGAGAATATTTAAAAACTTTCCTTCAGTTCCTTTTTTTGTAAATTTTTCATTGAAATTTAACTGTTTATACCTCATAAATTGATTATTAATTAAAGATTATTTAAATAATTAATTAATTTATTAATTTAAATAATTAATTAATTTATAAAAAACTAAAATTATTCCTGGTAAAAAATACATTCAGCTCACAAACAGTAAAACAATTCAAATGAGTTATACCAGTTATTTTTAAGACATTATTATATAATTTAATTTAAAACGTTGACTTTTTTCACAAATTATTTTTAGTAACAAAATGTTTCTACTTGCATGTGAGAAAAAATAATTAATTTAAAAATAAAAACCAAAAATATTAATAAAAAAAGAGGCGTTATAACAGATATAAATAACGAATTTGAACTTTTAATGCATTGTCGATAAATTATTTTGTCATATAAAATTCATTACCACAAAAGTATTAAATTGTGCCAAATTACATTTTTGAGCATTTTTTTACAAAATAAAAATAAATTTATTTCATATCTGATTTTTATAAATAAATTGCGTAAATTTTATCATATGTTTTCAATGTCATGAGAAATATTATTGCTTTACCTCTTTCCCTAAAAATACGCATAAATTTATAGTAAATAAAATTTTTAATAATGCCCAAAAATATATTTTTAAAAATGAACATCAATTCAATGATTTACAATTTTATATATTTTTATATATTTTTTATATGTTATTATATATTTTTTTTCAAAAATATTTACAATGATTTATAGTTTCTCTTATTTATTCAGTGACATAATTTTTAATTTTATACTGTAGGAGTAAAGTTTATAGATTTTAATTGATTCTGAAAACATCTGCATATAAAACAAGAAATTATTAAAACAATTGTAAATCACAAAATTTTTTTAAAAAATTTGCACATAATCTTTCATTTAAATTGCATGAATTTTAAAAAAAAAACAAATATAACTATTAATGTTGTGAGTAAATGAAAAATAAGCATCAATTTAAAAAGTGATTTTAAAATATTTCACTTTATATAAGTTTATTTACTTTTAAACACAGTTTGGTGAATTTGTTGTAAAGAAAATAAGTTGTTTACTACAAACTTATTAATAAATATGTTTTAAATATTAAGCATCTTGTTGTTGTGGGTGCAAATGTATACTTTTTTAATTGTGAATAAAACTTCTCAAGAATAAATTCTTGAGATTTGAATGTTAAATATTGTATTTGTGGCATGAAGAAAAATTTCAATGAAATAATCATCAAAATATTCCGAATAAAATTTTATATATTTAAAAAGTTTTGTGTCTCAATACACAATTATATAAAACAATATCATTTAATAGATGTTGCAGTTTCTCAGTTCTATACAAATACTTAAATTACGTTTTCTCATAAACACTGTCCAAAGCATTCGGTGGCCATCTAACGATGATTTTAAATCTTAACTCAACTAATATTAAACTTAAAAAACTTTAAATCAACTAATATTTATTTAGGAGAAGAAAAACATTTTATAGACATGATATTATTTTAAAACAAGTAGTTTAGTTTAAAATATTTAATTATAAAAATGAATAGGTTTGTAGGAAGAAAAATATTTTATGGACATTATGATATTATTTATAAGCAAATTTACTTATCAGATATTAGGATGCTTAAATTCTACCAATATTCTTTCTACATACGAAAGATAATACAAACACTTTATCGTACATTATTCTTTTTTACCATACATTAATTTTCATTTACATAAAATATAGATTAAGATTTTTTGAGAATTATATATAGTCTTCTTCTTCTAGTGAAATAGGGTATTTTTTATCCTTCAAGTGATTACAGTCCTCATTTTAAGAACATCTAATCGAGGAATTCTCCCTTGTAATCCACATCTACATGCCACTACACATGTCTTATACTCTTTGTAAATAGAATAGTGTCTCAAGGTTGCACAATTTTCCCACACTCCACACTTTTCCCCTCTCCGTTTCGATGGTAACGGAAAATCATTTTATTTCTCCACGGCAGAACGTTTCAGTTCGAAGTGGAAATATATTAAAAATCACCAAGATTTGGGGATGCCATGGTAACGAAGAGGAGAAAAGTGTAGAGAGTGGGAAAATCACGTAAACTTGAAGAGCATAATTCCTTACCGAGAGAAAATGAATTATGTGTCTCTGTGGGAGAACTGTATATTAAATTAAAAAGGAAATATTTGAGTTTCCAAGTCTCTAACATATTTTGATTATATAGTTATATTCTACTGATATAGTTATATTCTACTTGATATAGTTATATTCTACTGTGGACAGAGAAAATAAGCTATAATGATAATTATTGAAAAATATTTATGCTATATAGTAACTTTAAGAAATAATCCTTATTCTTATTACAAAGTTTTTAATTCTTATTTTAAAGTTATAAAACTATTTAAGTGAAATTACATAAATCAAAACGCACTTTTGCAATAAGAAAAAAAAATTGTCTTCCATTTATTTTTTAAACTTTCCGACATCTTTCATAAAGCATGCAGGCTTATGAAAGAATTATTATAAAACAAATAACCAACGGCTATTTACATCGATTTTCAGAAAAAATAACTAAAATATAGAATATTAACTAACAATCCTAGTTATTTAAACAGCTGTTTTGTTATTTACTCAAAAAGTAGAAAATTAATTAATTCTCTTGGCTTTTAGATTTCTGAAAAACTTTGGTCCGTATATTTTAATACCTTTAGCGTTTTAAAGGTAAGTTTATCATAATATTTCATTAATAATCATAATAAATAATTTTATGCATTTTATAACTTAAACAAAAATTTCATCTTGCATTTAAATACTTAAACAATAGCATTCTCAATTTTGAAGGAGAAATTTTTAGTTTAGTTATGTTTTAATTTATTGGTAGTGTTTTCATTTTGAATTAGTTGTAGATTCTGTTTGATGTAACAAAACCCTCAAAACACCAGCAATTCTATTATATTTCAGAAATAGAACTTTAACTATAGTGCACTGAAATATGCACGATTTAAAGTGTGAATAAATTAGTTGCAAAAATAAAAAATTTGCACTTTAAAAGCAAAATAATAATAATTATAATAATTTTTATTAAAACTTTCGATTTTTTGGGTTGCTATTTTTACATCAATTTTAGCCCTTATGAGTATCGTTATCGCATCGTTTACCAGCTTAAGATGACAATGTACATTCATGACAATGTACAATGTACTAATCATGACAATGTACATTGAATTTTTACTGCTTGTTTTCATCACTTCATATTTGCTTCTTTGTTAACTTTGGAATGTGTTCGAAAATATTGTCATTTTAAAACTTTTGTTTGACTCAAGCACTTGCTTAAAATTTGTTAACACTCAGTTTACATACATTCAAACAATTGTAATTTACTATTTTTACATATAAGGTTTAAATCATGACACTGTAAAAAAAGGTAGGTTAAACATTAACTATGTACAAATAAAGCTGTTAAACTGTAAATAAAAGCGATTGCTTTAACAAAAAATATTAAGCTCTGTAAAAAACAACGTTAAATAAACAGAAAATGTTAATATTTACATATTATTCTCACTTTCAAATGACAAAAAATAATTAAAAAATATGTCCAAAAATTTGCTTCCCAGAAGGGAATCAATCAAAATTTCTGGTGTTTTTCTCAAACGTAATATAAAAATCTGAGAAATGGCCTAATATGACAAGAAACAACTATTTAAAAACCAACTGTACTGTAATTGGTTCAACACTCTGAACCAATTACAATAAAGTTGTTTCTTTATAGTCACTGTAGTTACAATTACAATATGGCTACTATAGTTACAATATGGATCGATCATCTTAAATTAGTTACAGATGAATATTTGCTGACTCACATTATAAGAAATAAGGAAAAAGAAACGTTCGCAAATGTATATATTTGTATGTTTTATATTAAAATTATTATTGTTTGTTATTTAACGAACAATAGTGGGAGTTTATTATATGACTCTCTTTTTCACACACTTCAATTTGATTTCTGGATGACGAGATTCAAAACCAAACAGGTTTTGATCCCCCGTTCCTTCCAAATGAATCGTAATAATTCGCCACATTTTTTTATCTTGTATGTTTTGTTTTGTTTTTCCTCAGTAAGGCATTAATTTGCGATTGCTATTTTTTTCTAATTGTTAAAAATTAAAAAAAGAATACTTTGATAAGAATTTTAAAAAGACTTGCTTTAGAGGGAAGATTTATAAAGATTTTTTTACTTAGTAAATTTACAATGCTTATTTTACTTGACATTTCCAAGCGATGGCTTGTTATGTTGGAACCTAAGACCTGTTTTGTTATTCAGTAATAACAGTACAACACATTTCTAAAGTTAAACTTACCCCTGGTTATATTTAAATAAAAACTGTAATTTATTAATCATTAGATTATCAGTTAGGATTATTTACGAAAATTAACAAAAACAATTACAACATGTAGAAACACTCTAATAAAATCATTTAAATAACCACATTTTAGTCAACAGTTAAAATAACGAATTTTTGTTATTTTTCAGTATAAATTCTACATCCCCTGATTGTTCATGGACAGCAAACCATAATACCTTGTTGCAACCATAGTACACATGAAAATATGGTATAAACCGACAAAAATCTGTGCTAATAGCCAGAACGTAAATCAAGTTTTTATATTATATTGAAAGTAATAATTTCAAATACTAATAAATAAATATATGCTAATATATAAATATTAAATAATAATGATTATGCTAAAATAAAATGTAAGTTATAGGCAGTAAGTATAGTACTTCATCTATTTTTGTTGCTATTTTATTTTATTTGAGAGATTATCTTTTCTGAACAAATTTTGAAATAGACTTATTGAAATTCTTACATAGTGCAATTATTATTTTAGTTTTTATGTTACTAAATTTGATATATTTTGTTCAGAAGGAAAAATAATAATTTTTTTTTTCAACTCTCAAAAATCTGCATTAAATTCCAATTATAACATTGAATTAATTTAGAGACGGAATGGACACAAGAGAAAAGGCATTAAAGTTTTTATATAATACAATAAAAAGAGTTCTTGCACTTCTAAGTAATTCAACTTTAAGTTTGCCTTTTTTCTGTAAGGTAATTATAACATAAATAATTATTAGATATTCGTTTTCTCTTTTTTCGAGAAACTTAACAACTAAAGAGTTAATAGCTTTTGCTAGCATGCAGTGATCTATATTTTGAGTATAGTTATGTATTAATAGGGCATTTTATTTTTAAAATTTGTTGATTTATGCAAAAAAAGAAGTAATTTAATATTTAACATTGACTATTATATATGAGAATAATAATAGTGATACCAATACATAAATGCAACTTTTTATATTTTTAACAGTTTTCGAAACAGCTTTTGACGTAACGGTTTTATCTATGGTTGAAACAGTCAGAAACTTGCCAACCATGAATCATAAGAAAGTTATCTCGTATTATCGTTCAACGTACATATTATACTATGGTTTGAACAAAAATATGGTTTAAGTTTGCAACAAATTTGCACTATGTAGACTGATGTTATGATTCAATCTTTAAGGACGTGTCGAGATATTGTTACGCAAATATACAATTTTTAATATATTTTTATCACAGAATTTGCTTCAAAAAAAATCCTTCGGGTTGGTTAGTTCTATGATTTTGTTGAGAAGCATGGTATATTAATTATGATAACAACATTCCATTTCCATCAGGATTGTTGTCATTTACAGAACGTCCATATTTTTTTGTCTTTTGTTTCAAATGAACTTTCGCGTGACGTTTTTTTTCGTCACTTCTGGCAAATTTTCTCCCACATATATCACATGAAAAAGGTTTTTCTCCAGTGTGTGTGCGTATATGTGTAGTTAAATGATCGGATCGACTAAAAGATCGCATGCAAACTTGACATTGGAATGGTTTTTGTCCAGTATGAATTCGAATGTGCCTCGTTAATTCATCGCTTCGGGAAAATCTTCTGTCACAGGGATTGATTGGACAAGCGTATGGCCTTTCATGAACTGGTGTCTTACTAGGGCGATTAGGATATTTCCGTGGCTTTACTGGAAGAAGTTTGAGTGGAACTGGACTGTTCTGGTAAGCTTGATTTAATATCTCATGCCCTTTACTTGTAGATTGATTGTATTCCGCAAGTGTGGCTGACCCTCTTACAGATACCGTAGAATCTAATTTAAATGGCGTTTCAGACACACTAGGACAAAGGTCACTTTGGGTCCATTGTTGTTTCGTTAAAAAATGCAATTCATCTGGACTAGGATTTATGAGTGATTGTGCTGATGAGGTGGTAAAAAGGGCATCTGTTGTAGATATGGAACATGAGCTATACATTGGGGGATCGAAATGTGCATTTAAGTGCAAAAGCAACTCTTGCGACATCGGATCTGGAGCTAATGAAAAAGCTGATTGCGTAAGGGCTGATTCATTAGTTTGAAAAGAAGTTGTAGCCTCGGGCAATGGGTATTGTGATAGTATTGCACCAGTGGTACTTAAATTTGTAAGAGGTGGCATAATATTTAATGATTTCTCTGAACTCAGCCACAGATTACTTTCTTCCGCTCTAATTGATCTTGAATTGCTGGGGTATGCTTCTCGATAAGATGTGCTGGCAATTTGTGGTTGAGAAACGCTACCAGGGAACATAATAGAATCAGATTTAGCTTTATCATCCAATTCTTCACCTGAAAGTTAAAGAAAACTATTAGAACTAAATGTCAAAAACATATTATTAATATTATTCAAGGCATTTATAAGAAATCAGTCATATTTATTTTCAGATATCGGTGTAAACTATGGATATAAAAGCAAGAAAAAATATTAAAATTTATTCCGTTCTTTTAAAATTTAGCTTAAACATTAAAATGGCATATATTTTAAGTTATTTAGCAGCTAGGATATTGCTTTAGATTTCGGCTTAAAAAATTTCTAATCATTTTCTCAGTTCAAAATTTATTATTATTCATTCATGAGTTAACTTTTTTAATAACCTAGAATCGAAGCTATCAGGTTTTTTTTCAATAAATAATTACAAAAATTTAAACAACTAGCATCTATTGAAATTTCTTCAGCAAAAATCCTTCAAAAACCTTAGAAAACAAATTAATAAATTTAAAATTTATAAATGTGAACAATTTATTGTTCTATCTATAATATCCATTCCTCGATTTTGTTGCATTGTCACATCTTAGTCTATCATCCATCCAATGTTTTCCCTATTTCAGCTTGAACGGATACCACTAGTTGATTCATAGCTGTTCTGTGAGAAGCCGGGAGAGCTGTATTAAGATCACCGTACTTTTGAGTGCTGATCGTGAAAGCTGTATTAAGTTCACGGCCGTTTCCGCTCCTGCATTGCCATTAGCAGTCGAGTGTATACAGGCAACTGGTGTGTGTTTGAGCGAGACTTAGTGGCAACAGCGTGAGTGGGACAATGTCACAGTCACAAATAGCGAATCAACTGTTCAATGTGGACCATCTATTCATGTAGGCGTGTTCAAATCGAAGAGTCTGTCGCGGTAGGCGTGCTCAGTGGAGATACCAATGTGGAGAGAGTCACATCGATAATGTAACATTATGAAAAGCTAATTCAATATAGAATCGAGTTAACATGTCTTATATACTAGTGAATTGGAATTGTATTTTTGTAGTGGTAGACACACTACAAAGAGTGTTGAAAAGCTATTGAATTAAAGTTCAAATATGGATACTAAAATAAAGTCGAAGCTGCCGATTTTCACCGAGTCGGATACNGATACCACTAGTTGATTCATAGCTGTTCTGTTAGAAGCCGGGAGAGCTGTATTAAGATCACCGTACTTTTGAGTGCTGATCGTAAAAGCTGTATTAAGTTCACGGCCGTTTCCGCTCCTGCATTGCCATTAGCAGTCGCGTGTATACAGGCAACTGGTGTGTGTTTAAGCGATACTGAGTGGTAACAGCGTGAGTGGGACAATGTCACAGTCACAAATAGCGAATCAACTGTTCAATGTGGACCATCTATCCATGTAGCGTGTTCAAATCAAAGAGTCTGTCGCGGTAGGCGGGTTCAGTGGAGATACCAATGAGGAGAGAGTCACATCGATAATGTAACATTATGAAAAGCTAATTCAATATAGAATCGAGTTAACATGTCTTATATACTAGTGAATTGGAATTGTATTTTTGTAGTGGTAGACACACTACAAAGAGTGTTGAAAAGCTATTGAATTAAAGTTCAAATATGGATACTAAAATAAAGTCGAGCTGCCGATTTTCACCGAGTTCGATACCTTAATGTTAATTTATTTTGCATATTGAGAGTACAAATTAGTTAGGTCCGTTTTTTTGTGGTCAAAAATACATTTATTTCAGGACAATCAAAGTATTGTCTATCGCTGGCTACTACTTTTTCCCACCTCTCAGGCAATTTTCGAATTCCATCTTGAAGAAATGTCTCGTCTTTTGAGGCGATCCAAGTTAGGAACCAATTTTCAATTTCTGCGTAAGAAGTGAACCGGTGACCTTCGAAATCGTGCTGCATCAGTCGGAACAACTAGTAATCAGAAGGAACAATGTCCGGCGAATACGGCGGGTGCGGTAAAATATCCCCTTTGAGCGTTTCCAAATAATTTTTTATGACTTATGCGACATGAGCCTATACCGATCACCCGTAATGGAATCGCCGGGTTGTAGCAGCTGATAGTATACAACACCATTCTTGAAACGTCTAAACCATTCCCTACTTGGAGCACTGTCACCACAAGCATTCGATGCGCTTCAGCAGCACTTTTCTTGCAATTAAAGTAGAAACATAAAACCTCCCGCAAATGCTCCTAGTTACCACAAAATTTGACATATTCAACAAAGTAAAAAAAAACAGGGTTTTTGTATGAAACTCAAAGCGATATAAACTGAATATTATTGACAGATATCTAACCTCTCTGAAACCACCGAAACCAGCTGTCAATATGAAACATTCATAACAGCCAGAGCTATCTTTTGAAAACAGACCGAACTAATTTGTACTCCCAATATTTCACTATATCTCTGAGACTAATTGAGTAATCAAAAAGAAATTTCTCGCAATTTTCAGTAACGTTTATCCGAAGATGATTCAGTGTAAACAAGTTATTTATTTTTTATCGTTCAATCAAATTAACAATGAAGTAAACTTTGAATTGAAACGTATATAAAATTTTATCTTGTTTCAAACTATGTCATCGAAAATAAAAATGACTTGTTTGAAATTTATTTCCTCAACATCAATTCGCTTGATTTCATTCAAGTTTTGTACTTTATTTAAAATTAACTTGTTTAAATCAACGGTAATATCGTATATCGTATGATCCAAATATATCGCATGATCCAAGCAATTTTTCATCATTATTATTTCAAAATTTATTATTATTTTAATTCAAAAGTAATATTTTTATACGTGAAATTATTTTTTGATAAGCAAAGTTTATATTTGAGTGCAAAAGGTACAAGATTTGCTTAAACGTTTCTAGAGGTAAAAATAAGTTAACATTTATTTTGAAGTCTAAACTTTCGAACGATCTTTTGCCTTTACTATTTTAAAGATATATTCTCCAGATTTAAGCTATCCTTCATATTTTGAAATTAACGAATCTCAATTTGTAGAAAAAAAAAATTTGAAAAAAAAAGTTCATTTTTGCTTCTATTTTTTAACGTATTCTGCACAACTTAACTTATTTAAGATTAAACCCACAAATCATAAGAATTTCATTTCAGTATGTAAAACTTATAATAATCAGATGAAAAACTTCGCGCTCTGTACAATGAGAGCTCTCTACATTTTCATTTAATAATGCCAGCACTGTACATTTTCATTTAACAATAAATGCATAATTGCAATTCAGTTCTTTAAAAAATATATTCCATTTTGCTTTGTCTCTTAACAAACTGTGACATAATCTTCGGGAAATGTACAGAAAATATTTTTCTTGTGTATCTTGAACAGTTTAAAATAGCCTTAAATGTATCAACAAGATATATAAATAAGATATGTTTGCGATCATTTATTGAAATTATGCAAACATTAACTTGCATGTGCATATTCACTAAAAGCTTACGGCTATATCACAGAGACCAAATAACTTGTGACCTTCTACTTTTCTTTATTTTGTAATCCTTATATTGTAATTATAGAACACATTCATTAATATCTTTCACAAAGTTAAGTAAACGACTCTGTTAGTCAAATTTAAGATTAAACAGACTTTGTAAAGTTTATTTTATATTTGTGATTTATTTGTATATTTATATGGGAGATTCTTTTTAAATATGATAATTCGGACCAAAAAATTTCTTCAAATTTAAAGTCTTCAAAATAATCAAAAATTTTTTTTGTATACTTCTTTAGCTACACTTATTAATATCTTATAGACAGCAGTGTAGTTTATTGACATTTGCTCGAGAAAAAAAATAAAATAGAAATTCACCAAATCTTGAATGCCAGGAAAATGACATACTAGCTTAGAAGTTTAAAAAACAGTCATTTTAAGTTAATAGTAAGTAACTCAACTTAGGCCTTTATGTTAGATGGACCATAAATTGCTTAAATTAATTCTTTTTATCCACTGTAGGAAGAATCAAAAATTTTTTTGTTACTGCTATGTACAGAATAAAATTGTGTATGATAATCAATTATTAGATAAATAAATAACTTCGATAACACTCAAGCATATTACAATCATACATAAACTTGGTATTGGGCTAATATTTGCTTTCCCTCCTTACAGTATTAGCAGTTAAAAAAAAATTGGTAACACTTCAATGTTCTGGCATTCATAAGCCAGGAAAATGACAGCCAGGTTAATGACAAATTCGCCATTTTATAGCATATAACTTTACTTTAATTTAATATTTTGGCCTAAGACGTTTATATTCTGCTGAAAACAGCAGGATTTCTTAAAATAACTCAGATAAATCTATGTAGTTTATGTTTTTAACGATTTCATGAAGCCAGGAAAATAACATAAAAACCTACTCACCTTGAAAATTTTTTTTAAATAGATTTTGAACCAGAAAATTGGTTCTTTATTCATGCAACAAGACATGTTCATATAAGAGGGCATTTAATCAATCTATGAACATAAGATATTGATTGCTGGCTCTATCTATTTTGGTTATAAATCACAAAATAAAAGTAGCCAGGAAAATGACAGACTTTCTTGGGACAAACAAATTATTGACAGAGAAAATTATTTTAAACGAAGTTTTTGTAAATAATACCCTCTGTGTACATTCTAGAAATGCTTACACCGGTTGAGATAAAAAAAATTAGATATTGAAAACATTGTTTAGGACATACCAGGAAAATGACATTTTGAAGTTCAATTAAATTTCTTAACTATACAAAACAGTCAATGCTAGTGCAATGTCCTTTTAAAATGCTAACAGCAATGTCATTTATAATTTTTTTTTAAAATGTTCTTTTAGTATTATAGTATTAGATCTTGGAGCAAGGGACAGTGAATTGTCATATTTCGTGAGAATCACCCATATACGCTAAAAAACGATTATTCAACCTCCAATTATACCTATTTTGATGCTTGCTTCCTANATTTTGAAGTTCAATTAAATTTCTTAACTATACAAAACAGTCAATGCTAGTGCAATGTCCTTTTAAAATACTAACAGCAATGTCATTTATAAATTTTTTTAAAAAAAATGTTCTTTTAGTATTATAGTATTAGATCTTGGAGCAAGGGACAGTGAATTGTCATATTTCGTGAGAATCACCCATATACGCTAAAAAACGATTATTCAACCTCCAATTATACCTATTTTGATGCTTGCTTCCTACATCAGCCTTCCAACATTGTTGATTCTTTTGCGAATTTATTTTTTCCTCTATGAACTATTAATTTGAGACACCCAATGCCGCAAATTTTTTTTTGCATTTCCGATACGGATTTGAAAAGTACATAATAAGGGAGGATTATACAGAACACCCAGTACATTGTGTGGGAGTGGAAAAGGATTTTTCTTTCAGAAAAGAAACCGAAGAATTGTAGAGAAACCTAGTTAGTTAGTTATTTTAAATGAAACCAGAGAAGTTTTGAATTAAGATTTAATAAAAACAAAGTATTTGAATTTATTGAATAATAGCGCAAAAATATGGCTTAATTCACTCCGTTAAGGCGGTTCGTAGCCTTGTTTCTATAATTTTAATTTGTTTCTGAATTCGATTGTTTCTGTTTATTGTCATAAAGAAAATATTACTTCTTATTGAAAACCAAACGGTAAGATTGCTTACTAAATCTGGATCATCTATTTTCATACCCAACTATCAATTAAAAATATACTTTTATTAACTATTTCTTATAAGTTCTAAATAAAAAAAAAACGTATTCTTAAAAAGGGAATTTAATGTTCTGATTATATAGTTTTGAAGAATAAGTAAAATCATTAAATCTAAATTCTTTTTATACATACATGAAATTTTTCAAACAAAAATAGTAAGGGAAAATTATCAAAATTTGACATCCTCTAATCTATTAAGTTTTGTTCTCCTAATATTCACCTGCATTTGTCTCTGCCAAATCATTCTTGGTCCTCCCATTTCTCTTCTGCAATCAGGACGCCAAGAGAGAAGAATATATCTTAATTTTTATTGGATTAATGGATTGACTAGGCCATTGTAAGATATCAATCTTTTCATGTATAAACCGTTCTTTCACAAGCTTTGTGGTGCTATTGTCCTGCCAGAATTTCTAATTTTGGTGCATAATTTGGTGTGCGTTCGATAGAAGACTGTTTAATAAAATACATCGTTATACGAAGCAATCCATGATGATATCGCAATAATGCCAAGAGATTTGAAAGACACTCCAAGCCATAATACTGATTTCACAGTGTTTCTCAGTAAAAATTTAATATTTAACATTATTCTTGTTTCTGCTGGACATCGAATATTTTTCCTGCCATCCCTATAATTTAGTCAGGGGTCTGTCCAGGCATTTTGTGAAAGGTACGTTTTTGTAAAATTATGAAAAAATTACGCGGAATTTGTGAATATAAAATAAACGTTAAGTCACATTCTTTCAACCAGGGTCCGTTTTTGTGAATTTGTGCAAATAAGGTCCGTTATTGCAAGAAAACTTTTTCAAGGAGTTTTTAAATTGTAAAGACATACAAGATTATGCTCAACACTGTAAAATTATGAATAAAAAAATTAAATTTTAAAAAATAAACAGCAATTGCAGCTACTAAATTAGCGATGCAACATATAAATATTTGGTATTTAGCCTATACTGCTGAACGCAGAATATTCATTTCGGACGAATAAAGAAAGAAACGTCTGCTGAAGACAAAATTTAGTTCGTTTACATCTGTCTTTCACCCTCCCCCTTTCCTGGGAAGGGTTTATTCGATTAACAAAACAATAATGAAGATAAACAAATTTGTGAAGGGTCCGATTAAAAGATAAATTATTTTGTGAAGGGTCCGTTTTCAAGTTAAAATATTTTGTGAAGGGTCTGTTTTTATGAAAAGATATTTTGTGAAGGGTCCGTTAACGGACCCAAATTTCTTCTAAACAGACCCCTGATTTAGTATTCCGAATAAATTGAATTTGTATTCATCTTCTACTTTTTTTGAAAATTTTCGATTTTATTTAAGAAATTTTGAAAGTCCAGTTCAAGTTCACTTGTACTAATATTTACAACACTTTCTTTGCGTAACTCCATTGTAATTTGAGCTATGGTTTTTCTTGAAGTCCTACAGTGCTTTACTATAGGGCTCTCTTTTTCCATTATTTTTCGTTTTCTACTAGTTTTAGACTTGCATTTTAAACTATATGAACTTTCATTATTATTTAACAGAGTATATATAGTATAGTTTTCAATTGATAATTAAAACGAAATTTGTGGAGGAACCACCTTCTTCTGATAACTTTATTAATCTTTACGTAACTCAAATATACGTAATGGTAATTTCGTTAAAACAATTTAAATGTTAGTGATAGAAATATTTAGGGCTCACTAGATTATGGTGACATAACGAAAATAATTTCCAAATCTAACATTAAAAAAAACATTGTCGGAGAGAACTTTTCCCTTAAACATGCATTTTTACCGTAAAATTTTAAGGAGCAAAAAGTCCGATAAACCATAATTTTTACAATAAGTTTTACCGAATCACTGCCATTAAATAAATATTACTGTAAGCATTACAGTACAAATTTTCCTATCAAAATTTGATTTTACGGTGAAATGATTCTTACGGAAGTTGTAGTTAGGGTGCCAGTACTTTATACTGCAATTTGAACCAGATTTTTTTTACAGTGTAGTTTAATTTAGTTTTTATGTAAACATGTGTTTTTACAGTGCGCAATGAAAAAACGGACCACGCTGAATAACTTTTAATCTAATATGTTCGGATCTTCACGTTCTAGGACTCAAACTTATAAGCTCGAGGGGGTGACTTTAAATATGGTAATTAATAAGTGCAGACAAAATTATAAGTTACGAAATCAGACCAAAAACGTAATTTCTTTGAATAAACATACCTTCTTTTGGATGGAATCGGATTTCTGATCACCAAAATATAGGGGGTAACCCAATAGTTTGAAGAAGAGAGCGCTCGAAAATTTCAACCCCTTAATTTTACTTTTTGCGTATTACACTACATCTTGAGAACTTCGTAAGCAAATTGAAAAATATTTGCACACAATTATAAAATTCGATAATCAAAAGATATTTCCCTGCAAAATATAACTTTTAGAAAATATTTACTAATTTTTATTATTTTATTTAATAATAGTCGAATAAATTTTGAATTGTAGGGTATAACATTTTTTACGTCATTTTAAAAACTGCAATTTTGAAAATACAAAAATACAAAATTTTAGCAAAATTGGTCGAATAGTTCCTGAGAAATGGAATTTTAAACATCTGACTGTTTTGAAATTCAATTTCTTAGGATCTTTTCGACCAATTTTTCCAAAATTTTGAATTTTGTCATGTAAAAATATGTTTTTTAAAAGTTCTCGAAATAAAGCGAAATACGCAAAAAGTAAAATCAACCAAACCGAAAACGTATCAACCAAAAAGCAAATGGAAGATTCCTTTGTTAACCAATGATTTCTACAAAACTTCTAGACTAATTTCTTCCCTCATCTCTAGACGAATTTTTTAATGAAGACTTCACGGATTCCCAACCTTATTTAGCTCACTTTGCAAGTCAAATATTTTTCATTGCCCTCCAATATAGTTTCTTAACAAAAGTTTATTAAACCTTAATTTCAGTCAGAAACTTTAGTCAAAGAAATCCAAGAGAATTGCGGTGGTATGCGCAATGTAGCGAGATGATTTTTCTTGAGATTTTTCAAAATAAGAAGTAGTTGCTAAAAAACCGCATTGTTTAAGAGACAAACACTATTAAAAAATTAGTGGTTTATATTACGTATTGTCCAAAAATAAGTCGGACAATTTTTATTCCACCATGAAAGAGAAAAAAAATTTTTTAAGAAAAACTATATNTGGAATAATAAAATAGTTTATATTTACGGTTTCTTAGATTTTTCAATGTAAAATAAAAACTAATCTTTGTAAACTGATAATCTTTTGCCACGTACTTTGAATATATATATATATAACGTCGTTGCCGAGTGGAAGGATTAAAACAGGTCTTAGGCCGGGAAGGAGGGTACAAAATTTATTTATTAATTATTAGATAGAACAGTCATGAGAGTGTAAAAGTGAACACGAAAAATTGCGCTCCTTGGTTATATGTTAGGGAAAATCTTGCAAAGTAAAAACTGTAAAATGTTTCAATTTAGGCAAAGAGGGAAATCTTAGTAATTGCTATTGGTTTCTGAAATATATCGAGCGTTTCCCACAGAGAGCAAAAGGAAAAATGTCCTGCTTTTAATTAAATGCATACTTAAGCCAAAAATATATTTAAGAACAGGATGTGGCCTTTAAAAAGTGTGAGAAAGGATTCGATTAGAATAATAATTAGGATAACATAAAAAGATTAATTGAAGCTTTTTATGTTACATCCCCCCTCGCCAAAAATATCCAATTACAATCCAAAAATTTTAAAAATTATCAATTTGCAAAATCTTCCCTATGGTAAAAGCACCATTAAAATTAAAATAATCAAATTTGTAACTTTAACAATATATAAAGTAATATGAATTAACATTTGTACTCATTGTAAAAATTTTAACACAACTAAAAATCTGTAGTAGCATTATCAGCAAATTTAATATTTTCGTTATCAACAGTTTTTATTAATTAACAGCTTTTTTAGATCCAAGTCTTTATTTGAAGAATATAACGAAGTTATTCTCCAAGAAGTACCACAGTACCTCATAATACCACAATTTTTGAATTAACTCTTCAATCAAGATGACAAAAATTTATAAACATTTGTTAGAAATGTGTAATTTAAAATGTAAAACTCAAAATACAAAAAACAGTTTTACAGGAAAAATTTCAATCTGAAATTAAATTTGAGTATTGTTTACCTTGTTTGAAAACAAAATAAAATTAAAAAAGGACACAGTGGTTGTTATTCTCCAGACCAAGACTTCAGTATTGTCTTTTTTTTCACCTTATTTATTATTTACCTTTCATATTTACCACTTTAATAGCAAAATATCCACACAAAAAAAAATAATTCCGCTTTATGTCCAAAATTTGCCCTCTGTAACATTTTTTCTTTTCTTTCTCTCTTATTTTTCTTTCTACTTTCTGTATTTTTTATACTTTTATTTTCTTTCTTGGTATTTTTATTGCAATTATTCACCTGGACTTCAGGAGAAATGTATAAAGACAAGTTGCTTTTATAATCCGAAAAAGTGATCAGTTTTCTCCGATTTTGCATAACACAACCCGTTTAACACAATTTATCACTAAGTGAAACCCATAACAAAGCTTTCAAATTTAATATGGTATTAAGGTAAATCAGTTTTTAATTTTTGACTGACCTAGCTATTTTCCTTATTTTTAATCTGAAGTACATCTTTGGTTAATTTGCAAATTACCTTTTATTTCTTCTTTTTAATTTTTTTTTTTCATTTATCTTTCTTTCTGGACATAATTTTTTTTTTCAAAAATTTTAGTTCGGATATTTTTTAAAATAATTTTTGTGCAGATATCTTAATTGGTAATTTAATTTGTCACAATCGGGTGTTAGGAAATTCTAATATTTTCATTTCTTTTAAACGTGGTTTGGTTGTTAAATTTTTCAATTTGTGTTTGATCATTTTCCTATCTGTATGCTGGAATTAAAGTTCAGAAAAAAAGAAACGATTTGTTTATGGAAATTACTGAGCTAGAACAGAGCTATGAATTAATTACCAACGTTGGACTAAAGCATTAATGTCTGGTTGTACTTCAATTTAAATTCTAACA
>NC_092214.1:10456866-10464941 GCF_043381705.1 Parasteatoda tepidariorum | reverse complement strand
TCTGTAACATTTTTTCTTTTCTTTCTCTCTTATTTTTCTTTCTACTTTCTGTATTTTTTATACTTTTATTTTCTTTCTTGGTATTTTTGTTGCAATCATTAACCTGGATTTCAGGAGAAATGTGTAAAGACAAGTTGCTTTTATAATCCGAAAAAGTGATCAGTTTTCTCCGATTTTGCATAACACAACCCGTTTAACACAATTTATCAGTAAGTGAAACCCATAACAAAGCTTTCAAATTTAATATGGTATTAAGGTAAATCAGTTTTTAATTTTTGACTGACCTAGCTATTTTCCTTATTTTTAATCTGAAGTACAAGTTTGGTTAATTTGCAAATTACCTTTTATTTCTTCTTTTTAATTTTTTTTTTTTTCATTTATCTTTCTTTCTGGACATAATTTTATTTTTAAAAATTTTAGTTCGGATATTTTTTAAAATAATTTTTGTGCAGATATCTTAATAGGTAATTTAATTTGTCACAATCGGGTGTTAGGAAATTCTAATATTTTCATTTCTTTTAAACGTGTTTTTGAAGTGTATTTCGTTATTAAATTTTTCAATTTGTGTTTGATCATTTTCCTATCTGTATGCTGGAATTAAAGTTCAGAAATAAAGAAACGATTCGTTTATGGAAATTACTGAGCTAGAACAGAGCTATGAACTAATTACCAACGTTGGACTAAAACATTAATGTCTGGCTTCACATTTCAATTCAAATTCTAAAAACAAGTATTTTATTCATTTTCCAAAGTATTTGTATGAGTTTTAACTTTTTATAATTCAATTTATAATTTTTGTCACACCGCAATTGCATTCATATATCAATATCAACAATTATTGTAGTTGCATTTAGAAGAGAAAATTTTTAATGGCATTTTCATCTTAACCCTACACACTATATAGTAAAACAAAAATATAAATTCTACCAATTAATAAATCATAAAAACTGTAACACATTCAACAATAAATATGGAAATAATTTCTCGAAACATTTTTTATGCCAATCAATTCACTGAAAATAAAAATTTCAAGAAAAAAAAATTAAACAATAAATATAATCAATGTTTAAAAAAAAAATTGCTTCAATTGAAACATCAAGTATGAGGGGAAAAAAATTTAAAATCATAATCTAAGATTTTTGCTATTCACATGAGTACCTTTTTCTTTATTAATCAATAAAAATTCAAGAAATTGTTTTATGAGAATAGTAAAAAAAATTAACAAAAAGGAAACATGAAAAAGTTCGAATTAGTTCAAAAAGATATTTTGAAAACCGCAACATCAGAGATGAAACTTGATAGGAAAAAAAATTGTTTCTTCGATTCCAAAACACATTTTGAAAATCACAACATCAGATGAAAGTTGTTTTGTTTCTTTGTTAAGAGGAATCATAAATTAACACCGATAGTAAAGGAGAAATTGAAGCTTATTTTTCTTTGAGTTGTACACCATTCCGGGGTGTGAGATATAAAATGCTACAATTTCCGGAAGGGATAAGGTTTCAAATCGAAAACTTTTTAACTTCTATCAGGAGTCCAATGCAGATTTTCTTTTTTGTCCAAGAGGGGAGAAAAAGATCGAATTCAGCTTACAGATAACATAAAAGCTTTTTATGTTTTATATAAATATACANATAATAAAAGTCTTACAAGCGTAATTTTGAACATATGTTATTGATAATTTTTTTTATTCAAAAATACAAGAAATTTTACTTTAAAATATCAAAAAATACTTATTTCATTAAAGTTTCCTTTTAAAACTTTTTAAGGCTGTGTTGTTCCATACTAGACAGTTGCTCCATATCATGAACAAAGATTTGAAAATTTAATCAATTGTATTTATAAAACAGCATAAACCACAAAACGTCGCAAAAAAAAATCCAAAATGAAAATAAATTTAATCCAAAACTAAATTCGTAATTGATCAATTAATGCATTAAGTATTCACTACAATGATAATTTCAATGAATGTTAGGTCTCATGTATATTCATTTATAATTAAGAAATGAACTATTCCAACTATGCTAAAATTTATACTGCAACCACATTTGAATTTTTTTTTAAATAGTTATTCAGTGGAAAAAAATATTAAATAACATTTAACTTCTGTTTTATTAAGTATTTAGAAAAATCAATAAATTTAACGAAAGAAACGGGATAGGTTAATCACAGTAACGATTTAATAAGAGAAGTATGAAAGTGCACAGTTTTATGATTAATTAAAAATCAATTTAAGATAATTAAAAAAATTAATTTCCATAGATAATTATCATTTTTGATACACATAAAATAACATTAAATTTTTCACTGCCAAGAAATAAATCAAATTGGATATGAAAATGACAGTTAATTTCGAGGAAAAATGCAAGTAGTAGTTACGTTTCAAAATCAAGCTAATTTAATTAATGAATATCTAGCCCATATTAATACGGAACGATGTATAAGGATATATCCACGGCCGTGGATATATCCTTATACATCGTATCCTTCTCCACTGAGCCATTGAAACCATTTGTTCATTAATCTATTAATGGTTAAAACAATACAAGTGAAAGTTTTAAAAAAGGTAGCAAGAATAAATGACGTGTCTCCTTTTCATTAAAGTTATGGATATCAAACTTTTAAAGTAGCAATGAAAAAACAAATTACAGTACAGAACCCGTTATCCGGAAATCAGAAAACCGGAAAACCAGATAACCGGAATGAAATTCGGAACCGGAAATTAATTTTCTTCCATTAAAAAAATTTTTTTTTCTTGCAAGATTTTGAGCCCATTTTGTTATTTAGAGCGTACGGCGTATCGAGTTGACGAAAGAACTGATTTAGAGGACGGATCAAAAGCCGTTTGTAGACGAATCTCACATAAGCACAAATAGCTTATATATGTTATTAATGTTAATAATAACATTAATAACATATATAAGCCTGTATATAATTTTTATTTCATAATTTCTTTCCTTATTTAAACTTAAGTGTATTATTATTTATCATTTTTTATTATTTCTAAAACTATTTCAAAATAATTTTTTAGTTTCGTTTTATAAACATTAAAAAAACGGCATTTTGTAGCGATTCAGAAAACCGGAAAAATCAGTTATCCGGAATAGCGATGGTCCCGATCGTTCCGGATAATCGGTTTCCTACTGTAGTAATTTTAATATAAAACCCTTCTTTTTTAATTTACTGTCGCTTAACAAATAAAAAGTTTTTCGTGTGACTGTACGTGCAAGTGTAAAACAGTTTTGTTAAAAAATATGTTGAACTTATAAAGTGACATAGTTAAAAAACATGTTAGACTCATTAAATAAAGTGATTTTCAGTTAAGAAAATATTTTGCAATTTACTTCTTGTTTTTTATACATTTTAAGATGTTCCCATTACCTTTTAAGCTATCTAAAAATAAAAAGGGGATTCTAATTTTTATTTATTTATTTTGCTTTTGTGCCCGCTGTACAAAATGTCTTATTTTAATCAGATGATAAAACTTAACCTCTCGAGATCAGAACTTTAAATAAGAATGGAAAATGCGATTCTTTTTTCAAATATCTTAATAAGCTCATAAATATGATAAAATATAATTTTTTCAGAAGAATTCGATTCATTGAACTTAATTAAGTTTTTAGTGATTTTTAATTATTAGATTAAAAGTTTCACTTTTTTCCATAATGATATTTTTAATATGTATCTCTTAAAAATTTGTTCACGCATACGATAGACTCACAATATGCCATATAATTGTCCGAAAGGTTACTTGAATTCAAACATTTCTGAAACTTTTTCATCGTAATTAAAAACTTCAATTTACGAAGGCAAATAAAATTATGCTTTTAGATAGACAATCAATTTGTAATGGCACAAACAGAAAAAAAAGCATTAAATAAAATTTTTGGAATGATAGGAGTGCATTAAATATTGCTCAATATATTGGACGCAGGGATATTGTAATTTCGCATAATTAAAAATATCTCTTATAGTTCAATATTTCTAAAAATAATTTTAATTATCAAACTTTTGATCGCAAATAAGATTTAAGATATATGTTCCATAAAATGCGTTTAAAAATATGTGTGCTACACAATTATTAAAAAAAAATTTGACAAAACTTCGAAATTTTCTAAAGTTTTATTATGAAAAATCACACGAAATGCCTTTATTTTTAAAGTTTCTACCAAATGCGAAATATCAATTTTTATAATACTTATTATAGACCTTACTGCTGACCGAAAATTTAAACGAAAGAAATTTAAAAGAAAGAACTTATTTTAAATAAAATATAATGCAAGAGCTTTTTTAATTACGTGTCATTAAAGAGGAGAGTTAATTTACATCTTATAGTTAATTAAATTTTTATTTACATCAATTAATTAGTAATTATTTACATTGTCATTATTATCTATTAATTAATTTACTAATGATAAAAATTTTTGAATTGTAAGGTAGTAAAATTTTTTCATATTCTGACTCTTCAAATTTTTTAAAAATAATTCTTATTTTTAATGATATTTGATTGGTGAAAAATTGATTAAAATATTAGTTTGAAGAGCTAATTATTGAATGCTTATGAGATGGTACTTCATTGTATCATTATATTGCCAAAATTTCAATTATTTGCAGCAGTTATTTATTGTAGTTTATAAATAATTATTTACATTTTTGTTACAAAACAATTTTCTGAATTAATTCATTAATCATAAAAATTTTTGAATTGTAAGGTATTAAAATTTTTTCAGAATTTACAAATTTTTTGCAGAATTTTCAAGTCTTCAATGAATGATTATGAGATGGTATTTTATTTTATCATTACATTGCCAAAATTTTAATTATTTACAGCAGTTATTTATTGTAGTTTTATAAATAATTATTTACATTTTTGTTACAAAACAATCCTCTTTGGGAAGCTTAATGCATAAATTCCTTTGCAGATGTGTAGATAACTCACAAAAAAATTTGCATAAGAATAGCATAAATAGCATAAGAAAAAAAATCTTAATTTTTTAAGATTTGTGAGGATTTTCTTAAAAAATAAGCACTTTTTCAGAGAGTCTGAGCTAAAAAAATAAAATAAAGAAAGAAAAAACAGAACAAAATTAAAAAATTAAATACGTTAATTATACATAACTCTGCGTGTTTAATGCATGCAATTGAATGCCAAGACTATTGATTAAAAAAGAAATCATCGTTGATCATCTACCATATATCGTTGATCATTTATCATATCATCGTTGATCGTATGTTGAGCTCGGAAAGACTTTAATTTAATTTTTGCATATTTCGGAAAATGAAGAGTTTAGTTGAAAACATCGACTTTATTTAGTTTTGCATAGAAGAAAATCTCGTTCGATATCTTTACCAATGAAACATATGTTTGACATTTTAAATTTTCTTAACAAAACAAAATTAAATTTAAGCATTTTTTTTTAGATAAAAATGAATAAGGTTAAATTAATTTCAACCATACTATTAAAAATAATTATTTTAAAATCTAAATTCATATAAAAAACTTTTTTGTTCGGAAATAGAAAAAAAAATTAATTTTTGACTCACCTGTTGAAAAAAGTGTGAGTAAAGCCTCCCCACTCGGAATACCCGAGCAGGAAGGTCCGTCCCATCGGGGGTCCCCCGTTGTCACAAATTCCTCAAGAATCATTATAAGGTATCCTAATATTTATCATTTTATTAATCACTCAATATCTTACCCTATCATCAGAAAAGAAATATTATGAACTGTTTTCGCTCAGACTGAAAGTTCATGAATGAACAACAGTTCCAGCCCACTTTCCGTATTTGGAAAGTGTTCTGTAAATGTGACCAATCACGATCTTTACGCTTATAAGTGACGTTTTGAAACGTAGAACTTCGTCAAAAGACGCGTTACTATTTATTTGATGTCGTGTATGGTATCTAAAATTGTTTTAACTCTTTTATTCTAAAACAGAAACTTACCAATCAACGTTTTTTGAGCATTTTATTGAGTAATATAATATTTGTGTAAGAGAGAAACCTAAAAACGCGAAATGAATAAACTTTTTAGAAAAGAGTGCATCGACTCTCTTCGTGTCGTTGAAGTCCATATATGGTAGCCGAAGATCTCCGAAGAAAGCCGAATGCATACGTCATAAGTATAGCGAGGGATGAAAGGTGAAATTTTTTCTTTATTTTAATTACTCTTTAGGAGTGGCTCAGTTGCGTTGGAGAATTGTGTGGGCGATTAGACAGCGAAGAGTTCTCTACTTAAACTTCGGTGATAGAAACCCCAATAATTTAACAAACAAATGATTTCAGAAAACGTTTTACATGCTTGTTTTGTTTTTGTTGCTTAATTTAAGAAAATTTAAAAATTGTATTATGCTTGGAAACTTTACTTTTGTTTTGTTTAAAAACAATTATGTTTAATACCTCATAATACATTTTTATATAGTTATTGTTTTTCAAAAGGTAGCGTTAAATTAGAATGAACAAAAAAAAATACTTCCGAAAGTTTTTATCACTAGAATTTTTATTTTTAAATGAAATTTAGTTGTTGTTTTGCCGCATATCTCTCTAAGATGTTAATTTTCAGGTAAATACGAGATACTTGTGAACTTTTCCTGCATTTTTAGTTCTCGTTTAGATTGTTAACACTGTAGTTCTTGCTTCAGACATAGTTTTTAGCACCGTTTGTTACCTCGAATAGATATTATCGTATATTCCTCTTAAATTTTTCTTCTTCATGCTATTACAATACAGTATTCAGAGTACAAACAGTGAGTAGAAAAAGAGGGACCACCCTGAATAACTTTTGATTCAATAATCCAATCTTCGCGTTTTAGGTTCTTATAGGTTCAAAGGGGGTGACCTCAAATATAATAATAAATTAGATAGGGGTTAGCAGCAATCTGGGAAATATGGTCCCGATAGTTTTGTCAGTAGAGCGGCCCAAAGTTTGGATCCCTTAATGTTAATTTTCCTTTTCATCACCATATCTCGAGAAGTTTTTAAGAGAATTGAAAAATATTTGAGCACTATTATAAAATTCGATATTCGGTATTGTAAAATTCACACAATTATAAATATCCAAAAATAATTCCCTGCAAAATTTAACTTTTATTAAATATTTATTATTTTATTTTATAACAGTTTAAAATAATTTGAATAGTAAGATCTCTAATTTGTTTACATATTTTTAAAATTCTTATTTTACATGGCTAAATACAATTGAGCGAAATCGATCGAACAGTTAAGGAGAAATTGAATTATAAACGCTGGAATTTTTTAAAATTTGATTTCTAAGGAACTATTCGAACGATTTCGCTCAAATCTTGAATTTTATCGTGCAAATTTCGATTCTTTAAATTGATGTAAAAATTGCATACCTTACACTTTAAAAGTTTTTCGACTATTACTAAATAAAATAATAAAAAAATATTAAATACTTACAAAAAGGTAATTTTTGCACTGAACTACCTTTGGATAAACGAATTGTATAATCGTGTGAAAAAAATTGTTTGATTCGCTTAAAAAGTTCCCTAGATGTGGCGCAGCAAAGCGTAAAATTAACATTCAGGGGTCCAAACTTTGGACAGCTCTACTCACCAAACAATTAGGACCCTATTTCTCACATTGAGACTACCCCTTACATACAAAAGTTGCAATCCACCGAAAAAAGAAGAAAAAGTCCGTTTTTTGCTTGATTTCGTAACTTCAAATATCGTCTGTACTAATTGATTAGCATATTTGAATCCGTCCCCCCCAACCATTAGGTTTTGGAACGTAAAAATCCAATCATTAGATCAAAAGTTATTTAGAATGGTATTTTTTGCACACTATACTATTTTTGTGCAGCAGAAAAGGTTCAACTCACCTTGAGTTTACTGTCTCTCCATTACGTTTCAATGATAGGATGTACTAAGCGACAAATGATTCATCTTAAATTTACAGACCGAATCACTTTGATCTAATAATCGGATTTGAAAGCTCTTTATTCTTTGAGAGCCTAGCGTAAAATATGCTATTTAATTAGAGCAGACAATATTTTTTTATGTTACAAAATCGGACACTAAAACTTACGTTCTTTGAATAAGGATTTTTTTTTTTTT
>NC_092214.1:10427741-10454502 GCF_043381705.1 Parasteatoda tepidariorum | reverse complement strand
GGGTAAATTTTCTATGAATGCTTAAGAGCGCCAATCCATTCATTCTATTATTTCCCGTTGAGTTGCGTAAATAAGTCTTCAAACGGCGTAAAGTCGAAAAGGATCTTTCGTTTGCACTCGTTGAAATAGGTAGAACGACCAATATTTCTAGGAGTTTGAAAAAATTTAGTGTTATATCTTTATTGCACATTCCAAGAGCATCCGCCGCAGTTTTTGGAACACTACCTCCGTCTTCACTATTCCTTTTTAATCTTTTATACCAGAGTTTTAGTTCAGACTTAAGGCTTTCTTTACAGGTATCCAAATCTTGAGCGTAAAATTCAACTAATGCTTCAAAAGCCTTTATGTTTGAAGGTTGGCAAATGAAAGGATCGGCAGGTAGGAGACACTGAAATCCTTTCAAAATATCACAATGCGATACAAGTCTAATTGTGTTATAAAATTTTCTGTAAATGGAATAAAAACACTAACTCTGGAATATGTTTCGGGTGTCGAACAGGGAAAATTATCGCGTCTTCTAGGGATTTACATGGAAGTGGATCTATCAAATCTATGCTTGTTTTTTGCAGGTATCTACAGAGATGGATTGTTATGAAGAAAACTTTGTAAATGCACAAAAGAGATATTACGAACTGGCAATTAGATACAGTAAAGAATTAGTCTGGGTAGCTGATTCCTTCCATTTTGATATTTTTTGTAGTGTTTCGGCGATAGGCTCGAAAAGTTCCACCACAGCGGTTACTGAGTCGTATCTTTCCATCCAACGGGTTGCACATAGCTGTTTAATTTTCTCCCTCTTAGATAGAGCTGGTTTCCATCTCCTCTATTGCTGAAGATAGGACATACTGTCTTTTTGGCGTATTTAAAAAGTCTTATAATGTTTTAATTGTCCCTAAGCAATTTCTAATGCCAGTTATCTCGCATGAATTTGATGCAGCCAAATTGAGGCTATGAGCAGAGCAATATACATAGAGTGCTGATGGGACAATACTTCTTACGTGGGCTTGTACACCATTAATTTCCCCACTCATTGATGCAGCACCATCGTACCCCTCTCCACGTAACTTTTTATATCAACTTTCATAGACTGTAATTGGTCTAATATTGTTGTTGCTATTGCTTTTCTGGTTAAGTCATGCATCGAAATGAATTGCAAAAACTGTTCGGTGATGTTAAAATTTTCTTTATCGACATATCGAGAGCATAACGATAATTGCTCTATACCTGCAATATCAGTTGTTTCATCTGCAAGAATGGAAAAGCAAGTTGCATCATTAATCTTGCTGACTAGTTTTTGCAGGATTAAAATATTGCAAACCTCAATAACTTCGTTCTGAAATCGAGGGCTGGTATACTGAGCATTTTTTCTGCTTGACTCTAAAATGTTCTTAAGAGTCGAATCGTTCTTACTCCGGAAACGAAGCAATGCCCGAAAATTTCCGTCGTTCTCTTCACCTGGTTGTTCAGCAATTATTCCCGAATCCTTATGTCCTCTTAGAGCGAGACCTTGATTTCGACAAAATAGGATGGTTTCAATGATTGGAGTAATGTTTTTTCTATTTTCTAATTTTCTTCTGCTTGCTACAGGTTTCATCTTTCCAGGTAAAATATCGTTTAATGTCCCAGCAGTTTCGATCGATTTTTAGCGATAAAGACATTTCTCGTGTTCAGAAAATCGCTCTACAGCATTTTTCCAGTTGTTAAATTTCACATTGCACAGTTGGTCTAAAGGTTGCTTTCCAGAACCGGCACCACTTGGGGCGTAAATTACACAAAAAGCACCACCCTTAACCTCTGAATATGCAAGCCATTTCCAGCGATAAAGCCATTTGTACTGAATTTTCAATTTTCTTTTTCCTTTTTCAGGAAAAAACAAATGCTGGATTGGGTTCCCAAACATTTTTAAGTATATCCAGTTTTTTATTCTCGCATGTATTATCTTATGAGAAAAAGTCCAATGTCATATGGGTGGGAAGTAACACTTTGAGGGCCGCTTTCACATTCATCAGATTCTGTTACGCTAGAAACGTTTTCTTCAACGGAAGTATCACATTTCTGTTCAACAGAAAAACTTACATTGGTACTACTAGATGCTGTCACCTTGTTAATAATATTTCTCCATATTAATTATAATTTCTAAAACTCAATAGATGGCGCTCTGCGCAGTAATGTAAAATCATTAGTTTTCTAATCAGTTTCCTCCATGACACTGTACCATTATCATCATCCTTTTGTTATTAAATATATATTATGTTAAAAGGCGTTTGTTATGATTGAAACCCCGAGATCTGAGATCACATCACCGTATTTAATATTGGCGCCCAACGTGGGACTAAGAATTTGATTAAAGGTGAGTGCACTTGATTTAAATAATGGATTCATACGATGATTTGAAGAATAAAAGGAAAACAATTCACTCTTTAAGAACTCGATTGATAACAAAAATGGAAAATTTAATAAATGATGATAATGTGGAATCTAAAGAAAAAATCGAGGAATTAATAAATTGTAAGGAACAGTTAATTGATAAAAATAAAAGTTTAAAAGCAATAAATATTCGAATTGGACCACTAATTAAAAGTGAGGAAATAGAAACTGAAATTACTGGAATTGAAGAATATTCTGAAAAATAATAAAGTGGCAATCTCGAATCGCTAGATTTTTGAAAGAAAACAATAAAGAAAGTAGAAGAGGAGAAGAATCATTTAACAGCGCACAATACGAAAAATCTAAATTTGTTCCAGACAGTAATGCAGTTAAACTTCCAAAATTAAACATAAATAAATTTTACGGGGAAACAACATTATGGCTTGAGTTTTGGAATCAATTTCAAATCGTGATCCATGAAAACGAAAGTTTAACTGAGGTACAAAAATTTACTTATTTAAAAAACTTACTTGGTGGAATTGCATTAAATGCTATTAAAGGGTTTGCTTTGACTAAAGAAAATTATATGAAAAGTATAGAATTGTTCACAGATAGATTTGGGTGTGAAGATTTAGTGATTAATAGTCATATGAATCGTCTATTAAATCCTAATCCCGTAAAAAATTCTAGTGATATTAGAGCATTACGGAATTTATATGATAATTTAGAAGTAAACATTAGATCTTTAGAAAGCTTAAATGTAGTCTCTGGAACATATGGACACTTATTATGCCCTATATTATTAAAACTAATACCAGAAGATTTAACTTTAGAATACAACCGCAAACGAAAATCAAAATCAGAATTTAATGTTTCGGAATTAATTCAATTTATTAAGGAAGAAATTCAAGTACGCGAATCATCTACATTATTCCATGATAATGCTAAGAAAAATAAACACTATAATTATTATAATTCCAGGGAAGTAATAAATAACAAAAAACAGTTCAGATCGAATATTCCCACAGCTTCAGCATTGGCTACTAATGTAAAATTTAATTGTGTATTTTGTAAATCAGAACATGATTCATTTATTTGTGAAAAAATGTCGGTTTCTGAAAAAAGAGATAGATTAATGCGCGAAGGTCGTTGCTTTAAATGTTTCCGAAAATCANGAAAATTTAATAAATGATGATAATGTGGAATCTAAAGAAAAAATCGAGGAATTAATAGATTGTAAGGAACAGTTAATTGATAAAAATAAAAGTTTAAAAGCAATAAAAAATCGAATTGAACCACTAATTAAAAGTGAGGAAATAGAAACTGAAATTACTGGAATTGAAGAATATTCTGAAAAAATAATAATGTGGCAATCTCGAATCGCAAGATTTTTGAGAGAAAACAATAAAGAAAGTAGAAGAGGAGAAGAATCATTTAACAGCGCACAATACGAAAAATCTAAATTTGTTCCAGACAGTAATGCAGTTAAACTTCCAAAATTAAACATAAATAAATTTTACGGGGAAACAACATTATGGCTTGAGTTTTGGAATCAATTTCAAATCGTGACCCATGAAAACGAAAGTTTAAGTGAGGTACAAAAATTTACTTATTTAAAAAGCTTACTTGGTGGAATTGCATTAAATGCTATTAAAGGGTTTGCTTTGACTAAAGAAAATTATATGAAAAGTATAGAATTGTTAACAGATAGATTTGGGTGTGAAGATTTAGTGATTAATAATCATATGAATCGTCTATTAAATCCTAATCCCGTAAAAAATTCTAGTGATATTAGAGCATTACGGAATTTATATGATAATTTAGAAGTAAACATTAGATCTTTAGAAAGCTTAAATGTAGTCTCAGGAACATATGTACACTTATTATGCCCTATATTATTAAAACTAAAACCAGAAGAATTAACTTAAGAATACAACAGCAAACGAAAATCAAAATCAGAATTTAATGTTTCGGAATTAATTCAATTTATTAAGGAAGAAATTCAAGTACGCGAATCATCTACATTATTCCATGATAATGCTAAGAAAAATAAACACTATAATTATTATAATTCCAGGGAAGTAATAAATAACAAAAAAACAGTTCAGATCGAATATTCCCACAGCTTCAGCATTGGCTACTCATGTAAAATTTAATTGCGTATTTTGTAAATCAGAACATGATTCATTTATTTGTGAAAAAATGTCGGTTTCTGAAAAAAGAGATAGATTAATGCGCGAAGGTCGTTGCTTTAAATGTTTCCGTAAATCACAATCACATTTAAGTTCACAATGTAGGAGTAAAATTAGTCCTTGTAAAAAATGTAATAGTAAATCTCATCACGAAATAATTTGTTTTGGAATTCCGAAAACTCAAAACGAAAGTTCGCAAGAAACCGCAAAGAAAAATACAGTTGTAGCCAGTGTTTTTGATGTCGAAGAGGGACAAAAAGGGGAATTTCAATCAGTGTTTTTACAAACATGTGTCGCGAATTTGCATTTGGCAGACGAAACGCAGGAGATAAATATTTTATTTGATTCCGCATCGATAAGGTCATTCATTACTAGAGAATTAGCTAAAAAGCTTAATCTCCCGATAATTAGAAAGGAAAATTTATTAGTTTATACTTTTGGAATCCGTGAACCGCAAGAAAAAACATATGATATAATAAAGGCGAGTATAAGCAATAAAAAATAGTCTACTCGAAGGTCAGAGTTCGAATTATTGGTTACAAGTACCATAACACGTGCATCTTTCCCACCGCATAATAATAAAATAAAGTTGCTGCTTAAGGATTTAGCGCTTACTGATTTATGTCTTTCGAAAGGAATAAATTCCATTGATATATTAATTGGAGCAGATTATTATTGGAAACTCCATACTGGGTACATAAAGGAGTTGACTAAAGATTTGTTTTATGTCGAAACATTACTCGGAGGAAGCATAACTGGGATTACTCATTCAGATTTAAGAAATGACTCTATCATTGAAAATTTGTGTTATTGTAAGGAAAAATTTAATTGTGAGGAATTAACTAGCGAAAATAATTCTTGTGATGATAAAAATTTACAGTTACGGAAATTTTGGGATATTGAAAGCTTAGGCATAAATGATAAAATTCAGAATACACCTTTAGAGCAAGAAACTTTAAAACAGTTTGAACAAAATATAAAATTTCAGGATGGCAGATACGTAGTTAAATTACCATTTAAAGATGAGGTAAACATTTCTGACAATTTTAATTTATCTAAAAGAAGGTTAATTAGTTTAACATCGCGTTTTAATAAAAATCCTTCTTTGCATGATAATTATGCTAGTATTTTTAAAGAGCAATTATCGGAAAGAATAATAGAACCTGTTAATGATAAATCAATAGTTCCAAATATGGTTTATTACTTACGTCATCATCCAGTAATTAGAAATGATAAACTACAAAGTTACGGATAGTTTTTGATGCTTCGGCAAAAGAAAAAAATTGCTACTCTCTAAATGATAACTTATTATCGGGTCCCAATCTAAACCCTAATCTTTTAATTTTACTATTAAAATTTCCCGAGTTTAAAAATAGGATAGCAGCAAGGTAGGAATAATTGCTGATTGTGAAAAGGCTTTCCTACAATTGTTAATTGATGAACATGATAGGGACTATCTTAGATTTCTTTGGTCAGAGCAATTCCCTCCCAAGAAAATTGAGGTTTTTCGCAATAGAACCGTAACTTTCGGAGTAAAATCATCAAAATTTTTACTGGCTGGAACAATAAAGTATCATATCAAAAATTATAAAGAATCTCATCCTTTGGTATGTAAGGTTTTAAATGAAAATTTGTATGTCGACGATCTTATTACTGGTACAAATACGATTGAAGATGGACTACTATTATCCAGGGACACTAAATTAATATTAAAGGATGCATCAATAAATCTTAGGAAGTGGAAGAGTAATTCTAAGGAGTTATGCCAAAAATGGCAAGACACAAAATTTGAAAAATATCCTAGTGAAGAAATTTAGGATTAATTTGGAATACTTTAAGGGATGAATTTAATTTAGATTTAAGTTCTTTAATTGATTCTTTGGAAAATGTGAAAAATACTAAAAGAGGCGTATTACGCATATCGTCGAAATTATCTGATCCAATGGGATATATAACAGCATTCACGATTAGAATTAAAATTCTTCTTCAAGAAATATGGGAACAAGGCTTAGAATGGGATGAGGAATTCGGAGATATTTTAAGACTGAAACGGGAAAAATGGTATAAGGAAGTAAATGTATTAAAGGAACTTTCACTACCAAGATATTATTTTCATGAAGAAGATAGCTGTTCCTAAGTAGGGAATTATAAGATAATTATATTTTGTGACGCAAGTGAGAAGGCGTATGGACCGATTGCATATATTCGATATGAAAGAAATCAAAATTTTTACGCAAGCTTTGTTACTTCAAAAGCACGCGTTGCACCATTGAAGAAGTTGAGTCTACCAAGATTAGAACTGATGGCCACTCTTATAGGTTCCAGATTATTGGATACTTTAAGGAAAACGTTTCAAATAAATAACAACTATATTCCATATTCTGACTCAACCATAGCCCTTAGATGGATTCGAGCAAATGCAAATCAGTAGAAGACATTTATTTCAAACAGAGTAAGTGAGATCCAAACTTTAACAGATCCTACTAATTGGAAGTACATAAAGGGAAATGATAATCCAGCTGATATCATATCAAGAGGATGCAGTGCTAATGATTTGCTCTCAGGTGCAATTATTTTTAATGGACCAACATGGTTGACATTAAGCGAAGAAAAATGGCCGAAAAATGAAGAAAATTTTAGAAGAGCAGATGTAGATGAAGAAAAGAGATCGAAATTTATTGCAGTTAATTATGCAAGTAAAAATAATGTTCACGATTCAATTTTCGATATCCACAAATTTTGATCTATTAGGAAGGCTTTCCGAATAACAGCCTGGATTAGAAGATTTATAACAAATTTGAGACTGAAGAAAGAAGAGAGAATCAAAAATGTTTTAACTGCAGAAGAATTAGAAGAAGCTGAAAACCTTCGGTTGAGACACGTGCAAGCAAGGAACTACCGTAAGGATATAGATTACTTAAAGGAAGGACAAAACTTATCGAAGTGCTCAAAAATCAGAGACTTAAATCCGTTCATTTCTACCAAAAGGATTCTACTTGTCGGTGGAAGACTACAGCACTCCAATTTGAACTATTTTGAAAAGCATCCAATACTATTACCATCAAAAACTAAATTTACAGAACTGATTGTGAAAGAAGTACACGAAAAGACCCTACACTCTGGTATTTCAGACACACTAACACAGGTCCGAGAGAAATTTTGGATTCCGAAAGGTCGGCAATTTATTAAGTAAATAATTGGAAGATGCGTCGTATGTAAAAGATTCAATGTTCGATCAGGAAGAGAAATTATGGCACCTCTTCCTAAAGACAGAATAGAACAGTCACCTCCATTTTCAGTTACTGGCCTGGATTTTGCTGGACCCTTATTTGTGAAAGAGTCTGACATCATGCTATGTACCTGTGCAGTTACACGAGCGATACATCTGGAAATAGTTCCTAGTTTAACAACTGAAGCATTTTTACTTGCTTTTTGTCGCTTCATTTCCAGAAGAGGACATTGTTCTGTTATTTATTCAGACAATGCTCAGACGTTCAAACGAGCAGAGTTTGAATTGAAAAAAATGTGAACTATTTTGAGCAGCTCTGAAGTGAGTGAGTTTTATTCCTCAAAAGGAATAAGGTGGAAATTCATCGTTGAAAGAGCACCCTGGTGGGGTGGATTCTACGAGCGAATGGTTCGTTCAATGAAAATCATTCTTCGGAAATTACTGAGGAAAACATCTTTGACTAGTGAAGAACTCGAAACAGTTCTATGTGAAATAGAAGTTGTGATTAACTCGAGGCCTATTACTTACGTGATACAGACTCTCCAGATACTTTTCCTCTAACGCCACCCCACATGCTACTTGGAAGACGATTAATAAATTTACCGTCAGTCAAGTTACCCAGTACTGACTGCATGGTTGACAAAAAAATGATAATTAAAAAATTTAAATGGCGAGAAAGACTTATAAATCAATTTTGGAAGAAATGGAAAAGGGATTATCTTTTAAATTTAAGAGCTGTCAATTATGTAAATTTGGATAAAGGTAATCAAAAATTTAAGGTAAATGATATTGTTTTGATTCATGATGACAAACTTCCAAGGAGCATGTGGAAACATTTCAAGGACGTGATAACAAAATAAGAGCATGTGCTTCGAAAACAGATACGTCAATAATAAAACGTCCTATAAATTTATTATATAATTTAGAAGTGAACAATTAAATTAATATAAACATTCTATTTGAACTTTAAATTCACATTTATTATTATTTGAACATCTTATTTTACAATATTACTTAAGATAATCATTTAACTTGCAAATTAAGTTTATCTTAAGATATTATTTCGGGGTTCACCCGTAACAGTATCACGTGAATTTGGTTTCAAAAGTACAACCCTATTATAGTAAATTTTTTTTCAGTATTCTGAGNTGATAATTTAATTTCATCAATTGATATTTACTTAAATTTCAATAATTTCATTTATAAGGTAATAATTTGTTAAAGGTTTGAACTAGTGCTCATGAAACATATTATTTTTAAGAATTCGATTAATATTGTTGCATTATAATCTTTATATAATTAAGAAGGGCTCATATTGTAGAAAAGTAAGATTATATTATTTTTTAAATATTGGTACCTTACATTTGAGAAAAATAACTTTGATTAATATATGAAATGACTAAATTGTATGAGAAATGACTAATCAGGGGGAAGTGTGTTAATAATATTTCTCCATATTAATTATAATTTCTAAAACTCAATAGATGGCGCTCTGCGCAGTAATGTAAAATCATTAGTTTTCTAATCAGTTTTCTCCATGAAACTGTACCATTATCATCATCCTTTTGTTATTAAATATATATTATGTTAAAAGGCGTTTGTTATGATTGAAACCCCGAGATCTGAGATCATATCACCGTATTTAATACACCTCACTAATTTCAGGTCGTGATTTTTTCTCAAAGTAATTAAAAATTGTTAAATTCTTGAGTTTTGACATCCTAAAGATCCAAGAACAGCAAAAATATATACATATATATTGGCACAGAAATATCCGCTAAGCTACGATCTCAAAGTTTCTGGGCTGGAATGAATAACCTCAACGAGCACAGTATCTCCAAAACAAAACAGATTTAGCGACGAGTTCCGAAAGACAAGCGGCAGAGATAATTCTTAGTCTGACTAACTAACTCCACTGTTCCCCCTTTCATCTAATTTTTTTACCGCATCTACAAAATTCTCGAATTGTCTCAAAGACGACAGAACGTCTAGGATTCCAGACCTCGCGAATGCCAGCCAGTCTCGAAAACTATGGTGACTGGCAGGACAGAAAGGAACCAGCGATCGGGGTTCGCCCGTAACAGTATCACGTGAATTTGGTTTCAAAAGTACAACCCTATTATAGTAAATGTTTTTTCAGTATTCTGAGAAATACCGTGAGAAAAAAAAGTAGGCATGAAGCAAATAAAAATATATAGTCTTAAAAAATAATAGCCAGCATAATTTCCACTAAAATTTTTATTTCTGTCTGTATTATTTTGTAAATTCACTTTGTCTGAGCTCAAGGGGGGTGTTTAAACCCCTAAACCACCACCCCCCTTTCGTACGCCCCTGTACAGTTTGAAATTTATAAAATTGTTAAGCACGTTGATTTTGAATCGTTGAAAGTTTTTCAGAACATGAACATCTTGTGTGTTTCGTTTAATGATGGACATCCCAAAAAGTGTTGGTAAATGTACACTTTTTTTTATTTTAAATAAATAACTATTTTTTGCATGAAAGTATCCTTGGAATCACGAATTTTACGATTTAGTATAATTCTATTTTAGATTCGCTTAAAAATTTTCTTCAGATATGGCAAAATGCGTAAACAGTAATAATTACAAAAAGGGGTCCAAGCATTCGACCCTTCTCTTGGCCAAACTATTTTGATCCTATTTTCTAGATTGCGGCTACCACTCAAGTTTGAGCCGCGATGGCTCAGGGGAAAGAGCGTTTGCCTTCCAATGAGGTGAAACGGGTTCGAATCCCAACGATAACTGCTCGATACGAATTCCGCATCCGGCTAACACTGACCACAGTGCTGACTTAAAATGTGGTAGACGGATCATGGGTTAGAGTCCCCTTTTCGTCTGGCTAACCATGGGAGGTTCTTGTGGTCTTCCTTTCTATGTAACGCAAATGCCAGTTAGTTCCAACCAAAGTCCTCCTCAAATGCAAATTTCTCCCAATACTTGATCCAGGAGTTCCCTTGTCTTCTGGATTGGGTTCAAAATTACAAGGTTAGCTGTCATAAACCCACAAATTGGGTCTGCTGTTCAACAGCGGTTATAATACCGCTCAATTTTGCGATTCATGAATTCAAATCCATGAAGCAAAAAAAAAAAGGTGTCTTCATTTTAATGAAAGTACGTTTTTATGTTTAGTTTCGAAACTTAAAATATCATCTGCGCTAATTAATTAGTAAATTTTAAACTCGAGCCATTAAGAGAGAGAAGGTGATTTTTAGATCCTCTTTCAATCTATACAACTGCTGTCTGCAATACAAGAGAATGTTTTCACGAATCTTTGTTTAAAGGCTTGTTTTTGTGATAAAATAAAGTTGTAGGGAATAGTTCGACAGTCGGACCTTTATTTAACGAAGTCGCTAAATTCCGATAAAAAGTTCATTATACGGAAAATTCGTTGAATAGAAAATCACCATATGAAATACTTAAATAACACAAAACAGGTTTCATGAACACTAGACGTAATTAAACTAGCAATTGATCTTGAAAATTATTATCGACTATCGAATTGTTTCAAATGATTTTATCTTATGAATGTTTGGTGATTCCTTCATCATTTCTGTCTTCATCTTTACAATTTAACAATGCTTTGGTCTTTTCAATTTTCACACTGTCCAAAATGTAAGATTCACTTAATGTTTCTGTGGTTGCAGAATCAATAAAAAGAAAACCATTAATCAGTACATCATCGTTAATTTCGTGGTTCTCTCTTAGCCACATTTTTCTTCTATAAGAATGCCATCCTCGTCCTCCGAGCTAAGAATCTTTCTTTCGCAAAACTGTTACGAATAGTACGATCTGCAACATCATAGTTTCATGCTTTAGAAGTTTCTGTTATGCTTTCTCGTAAATTGATTTTTGGCATGGATTCCTGTATGAAAGGCTAATAAAAAGGGATTTTACCGCTTTCACTAAGAGTTAAGATGCGAAAATCAATTCGAGGTCATTTCCTCCATAAAATGCGTTTGAAATATTCCGAAATATTTTGGGAAATAGGGAAAGTGGCTCTCAAAGAAAAGTTCCTTAAATAGACAATTTACTTCGCTATTTTACGAAGAAATTTCCTAAATGCTCTTTGTTCTTGGAAAAAAGTATCAAAATAGAGAAATTCGCAAAATAGAAGTTCGACTGTAGTTAGAATTGTAGTCTTACCCATCTTCTAATATTACCCGTCTCACTTTCAAGGAGCCGACTGGCCTGTGTAGGGGTTAGGGAACTGCCCTTGCATCAGGAAGGTTCTCGGTTCGAATCTCGGGCAAGGCATGGATGTTCTTTCCTTCTCTGTACTATCTGTCCTTATTGTGGGAGCAGCGTTGGTCCACCTAATATGGTGCCCCTGAAAGAGAGGCCAACAAATCTGCCCTGTGAATGCCTGAATTGACGAAAAAATATTAACACAGGTGGTCATTGGAAAAAAAAATTAGTGAAAAACTTACCTCAATTTTGCCGCCCAGGTGGTCGAGTGGTTAGCGTGCCCGACTGCGGAGCCGATGGTTGCGGATTCGAATCCCGCTCAGGACATGGATGGTTCTTTCTCTCTCTCTGTGTTCTATGTCCTTTCTTCTTTGTGTGAATGTGACCCGCCCTATAAACGGGTTTGTGGCTGTGTGACGTGGACGACACTGCTCCCACTGGGTAACGAGAAGAGAGTAGCAGTTTTGGCATATGAGGCCAATGGGACAATACATCCCAAGTGCCCACCATTAAAAAAGAATTTTAAAAAAAATAAAACTTTTAAGACTGTGGATTAATTGCAGCCAATCTTTTCAGTAATCCCTTATGTTGAATATTGCTTATTTAGCAATACCAACAACTTTCCTTGGCGAACCCATCCCTTGATTACTCGAAGAACTAGACAAATAGCTATTTTTCCCTTTAACTGCACTTTCTAATAGTAATCAAGAGACGCAATAGAATAAGAACGTGGCATGTTCTAATATCTTTCACTATAAGAAAGTGGAATATTCTCATATCTTGAGTTTCAGTAATTATGCCATTTTTATGTGCTTAAGGGGTCTCAAGGGTGCTGAGGTTTAAGAAAAAGCAAAATATTTTAATAGTTTTCGACAGTTAGTTTAGAAAACTAACTGTCGAAACAATACAGTTAGTTTAGAAAAAGTATTTTGGTTAATTTTTTATTTTATATATTTACTTATTTATTCTAAGATGCATAAATAAACTGGTGTAAGAAACTAAGAGAATTTACAGACTTTGTCGATTACATACATTGAAACAAAACAATACAAATAACTATTCAACAATTGTAATCCACACGCATGATCGTGCGTAACACTCGCTGGAGTCGGAAGGTATGAAACAGCGGTACCAAAATACATGTTAATAGGAGGTATAGTCCCCTCTCACAGGCCTTGCAGCGTGATTTCATACTTGAAATAAGGCAGTTTATCATTTTTGTGACAATTTTATACCTTCCGACTCCAGCGAGTGTTACGCACGATCATGCGTGTGGATTACAATAGTTGTATGATTATTTATTTTGTATTGTATAATGTATGTACACATCAAATTTCATTAAAATCGGTTCTGTAGTTTTAGAGATAATCAACCAAGTCTGCAAATTATCTTTATTTCTTACTCCAGCCGATTTATAAGACTGCACAATTATAATCGCAATTTTTAAAATCTCATTTAACCAATAATTAGTTTAAAATTCAAAGTTAATCAAAGTTTAAAATTTTAGTAAACATCTAGCTTATTTTTAAAGTGAACATAGTTTTCCACGCCGTAAAAGATTGTTGAAAAGTTTAAAACTACTTGTCTACTTGTACAAATTTTTTGATTAAACAAACTCATAGGTTGTTTAGGAAAATAATTCTTTTTAAACCTCAAGAATTATTTTTTTTAAATAATAAAAATCAAAATATGCCTATCATAACATATGATAAATAAAGTACATACGAAATTTTAGGGCTGTAGCTGCATTTAAACTGAAAATATTTAGCACGAAAACTAAAAATATTGATTTTGAGGAACATGAGTTTAACGTTTGTGGATTGGCTTAATTCTGTGAATACGTGCTTCAGATAAAATTCAATAGTCACTCCAAAAGTTTACTTATAACTTATTAAAATGATAGTTTTCTTTAAAACTGGTCTATAAGAATACAAATTTTATTTATTGTTTACGCTAAATAATGTTTCAATATATTTTGAATAATATGTGTATAGTAATTACTTTCAACCTTAAATCTATAGCAATAAAATCAATTAAAGTAATATTTTTGAAAAATTAGACATATATTTTATTTTGGCATTTAAACACCGCCATTTTGAATTGTATTCTGATTAGCAAATTGTATTCTGATTGCAAAAAATTTATGTTAAAACGAAAATATTCACACTAATTTTACAACCGTCGTTGAACAGCCGACCTAGTTTTTTGTGTTCACAACTACTAACCTTCAACTCCGCAGCCTTGTCATTTTGAACCCAATCCAGAAGACGAGGAAACTCTTGGATCAAGTATGGGGAGAACTTTGCCTTCGTGGAGGACTTTTGGATGGAACTAACCCGCATTTGCGTGATATGTAGAGGAAAGCCACGAAACCCTCCCACGGTTAGACTGACGGCAAGGGAACTTTAACCCATGTTCCGTCTACCACTGAGGATATTTTACTTCACCGCTATGGTCGGTGCAAGCTGGGTGCGGAATTCGTATCAATCAGAGATCGCTGGGATTCGTTCCCAGTTCACCTTATTAGAAGGTAAACGCTCTTTCCCCTGAACTATCACGGCACACTAATTAATGTTATGTAGCATCGAGCATATGAAAGTATTTTTGATTTGCAGATTTATTAAATAAAATGTTTAAATTATATTGCTGGAAACCATCAGTCCACTGTAAAATCGAAAATAATAGCTCAAATCAGCTTTTCAACCAAGAGAAAACTTTATACATCTTAATATGATCAAAATGAACAATTTTAGGGGTCAGCTGGAAAAAATTCCTTGACCTAAAATTAAAGATTCCCAGATATATATGTTCCAAAAGAATTTATTTTAATTTCTTTCATTTACTATTTAATGTTTCGTTTCAGAAAACAACGAAAAATTATTCTACTTTACTTTGATCATTGAAAATATCTATAAGGGTTTTTAATTTTCAAAACAATAGTGCCTTTCAATTAATTTCAATAATAAAAATTTTTAAAAATAATAAATTAGCTAAACAAAAAAGTATAGACGTTAAATCACACACAAAAATAAAGGTAAGTTGTCAGGTAAAGGTAAAGGTAAGTCAGCATTATAAATGAATATTTATCTTATTGTTTAAAGGCATCAGTTTCACTTAATTTATAACTTGCGGCGGCTCAAAACATTTCTCAGATAGTCTAAAAACACAAATTATTAAAATATTTTTTCCCAAAATGTATTAAGTTTTCCCTTTTGCAGAACGTGTAGTGCTGCCATCTATGGGAAAAAGTGGACTTAGGAGAATAGGAAAAATTAAAGATAAGGTAGAAAATATATATATATATATATATATTAACAATAGGATGGAAACTCTTTCAAAGCATCAATTCAATTAATGTATTAGAGACCTATCAATAAAATTCAATCGATTTCACCATATATTTTCACAAACTTAAGCAATTTATTACAGAAATGTAGAAAAGAAAAGTGAAAAGATATAATTTTTTAGATTTTTTTCCCCTTTTTCTTTTGCCCCAATGAAACTATAATAATTTAACACACACTTACAAAACAGATCATTTTATATCCTGATAACTTTTATTATTTTTATTTATTTATTATTTATTTATTTTTTTCACACTTGATGTTGCAAGTGAAACTACTTTTATACATCGATCGCATTTACTGTTGAAAATTTTTTTTCTCTTGAGAAATTTTTATTTCCAGTGAATTGATTGTTTTGATTGGCATAAAAAATGTTTCAAGAAATTATTTTCATATTTATTGTTTTATGTGTTACAGTTTCCATGANATAATAATTTAACACACACTTACAAAACAGATCATTTTGTATCCTGATAACTTTTATTATTTTTATTTATTTATTGAAAGATATCAAGCTTCGTTTCTATGCAAAATTAAACGCTCAAAAAATCTTATCTGAAATGTTTCATTTGAAAGCTTATTAATAGTGTTACATATTATTTTGTTCGCAATCAAAGATTTAGGAAAGTATTTTTCTTCTATTTTTAGTTTTTTAAAAATAACAAATATATTTTTAATTGAAATCAAAAATACTACAACAATTTTACAATTGCTACGAATTTCAAATTTTTAAATTTATTTCAATAAAACTCATGAGCATTTAGGGAATTTATAGTATTCAAATAATAAGTAGCATAAAGAAAGTTAAATAATGGAGTGAAAGATAATAATTATTTTCTTCAATAAAATTTTTATTTCGCTTTAGTTAAATTCTTCGATATATGTATGTGTGTATATAAGTTTAAAATATAGAGAAAGCATGAAAAAAATTACAGAATAATGAAAAAAGAGAAGAAAAAAATAATTATAATAAAATTCCGGAAAAAAAATATATAATTTTTTCAAGCTCACACGATTATATCCGCAACATCATCGTGTGAGCTGATTAAAAGATATCTTTTTTTACCCGGATTTTTATTTATATTTTTTATTTTAATTTTTTCTTCTCTTTTTTCATTATTCTGTAAATTTTTCCTTATTTTCTTTACATTTTGAACTTATTTTATAGTTCTATATGCTTGCAGCTTATGAGCAGGAAATAAAACTTATTGCTTTTCTTAAATTTTTTCGTTTTTATCTTTTATCTTTTTGTCCGTTTTGCATTTATTTATTGAGCTATATATACATGTAACATTAAAAGCTTCAATTGATCTTTTTATGTTATTCTGTTCCGTAAATCCTTTTATTTTATTTTATTATTCTAATCGAAATTCTTTCTCACACTTTTGAAAGCCACATCCTGTCCTTAAATCTATTTTTGACACAAGTATGCATTTAATTAAAAGTAGGATATTTTTCCCCTTTGCTCTCTGTGGGAATCGTTCGACCTATTTGATAAACTAATTACATTTACTTAGATTTCCCTCTTTCCCTAAATTTAAACGTTTTACGGATTTTACTTTCCAAGATTTTCCCTAACAGATAATGAAGAAACACAACTTTTCATGTACACTTTCATGACTGCTCTGTCTAATAATTAATAAATAAATTTTGTACCTTCCTTCCTGGCTTAAGACCTGTTTTAATCCTTCCACTCGGTAACGACGTTATAAGCCGGCAGGATTGAACGGTTGGGAAGGGGGTACAGTACATTAAAAAAATTTAATATCGTATTTGAAATTAGAGGGTACATCAAAAATATGGAATAACTTCAAATCATTCATTCAAATGGACATTTATCAGTCAAATTCTTCTTTCACTAATGGCAATTCATTATTCATCCTGTATCTTCAACAAATGATACCTACGCCAGTGGAACTTAATGAACATCGACTTTGCATTTGTCTATGCTGCATGTTATATTTACGTTCTGAAGGCGATGGATACAACTAGAAAGCTGAGCTTCGATATTTTTTCACCCCCTTTAGACTAAAAAAGAAAAACTACATTGGACTCCTGATTGACGTTAGTTTTCGATTTGAAACCCCATCCCTTCCGTCCGGAAATCATTGATTTTGTCTCTCCCAGTGCTACTCTGGATTTTATTGTCAATAAATTGTTCTCACCCAGCCTCATTCAAGGAGAAATATGATTCCTCTTAAAGAATAAATTATTAATCAAATTTCATCTGATGTTGCGGTTTTCAAAGTATCTTCTAGGACTAATTTGAACTTCTTCACCTACCCTTTGTGTTAATTTTTTTTAGAATTCTCATAAGAGAATTTCTTGAATTTTTATTGATTAAAAAAGAAAAAATACTCATGTAAATAAACAAAATTCATAGATTATGATTTAGATTTTTTTTTCACACTTGATGTTGCAAATGAAACTACTTTTTATACATCGATCGTATTTACTGTTGAAATTTTTTTTTCTCTTGAGAAATTTTTATTTCCAGTGAAATGATTGTTTTGATTGGCATAAAAAATGTTTCAAGAAATTATTTTCATATTTATTGTTTTATGTGTTACAGTTTCCATGAATCAGTGATTAGTAGAATTTATATTTTTGTTTTACTGGTGTTTAGGGTTAAGATAAAAATGCCATTTAAAAATTTTTTCTTTTCTAAATGCAATTACAATAATTATTGAAATTCAATTTTAATATATGAATGCAACTGCGGTGTGGCAGAAATTTTAAATTAAATCAAGAAATGTTGAAACTAATGAAAATAATTTGGAAAATTAGTAAAATACTTGTTTTTAGAATTTGAATTGAGTCCAATGTTGGTAAATAGTTCATAGCTCAGTTCTAGCTCAGTAATTTCCATTAACAAACAAAGCTTCTTATTGCTGAGAGTGAATCCCAACATAAAGATAAAGTGACCAATCACAAATTGAAAAGTAATAGTAATCAAATACACTTAAAAATACGTTTAAAGTAGAAATGGAAATATTTGAATTTCCTAACACTCGATTGTGACAAATTAAATTACCAATTGAGATCTCTATACAAAAATTACTTTAAAAAATATCCGAAATAAAAATTTTGGAAAAAAAAATTTTTGTCCAAGAAGAAAGAAAGATATAAAGTAAACAAACAAAAGATAACTTGCAAATTAACCAAACTTGCACTTCAGATTAAAAATAAAGGAAAATAGCTAGATCAGTCAAATATTAAAAACTGATTTACCTTAGTACCATATTAAATTTAAAAAGCCTGTTTTGGATTTCAGTTGGTGATAATCTGTGTTAAACGGGTTGTAATGTAAAATCTGAGAAGACTGATCACCTTTTCTGATTATAAAAGCAATTTGCATTTACACATTTCCTGAAATCGGGGCTAATAATAGCAATAAAAATACAGAGAAAGAAAATAAAGGTATAAAAAATATAGAAAGTAGAAAGAAAATAAAAGAGAGAAAAGAAAAAATGTTATAGAAAGCAAATTTTGGACATAAAAATAAAAAAAATAAATAAAAGATTTTTTCCCCCGGATATTTTGCTATTAAAGTGATAAATATGAAAGTTTAATAATAAATAAAGTAAAGTAAAAAAAACAATACTGAAGTCTTGGACTTCAGAATAACTACCACTGTGTGATTTTTTTTTTTTTTGATTTTTTTTTCAAACAAGGTAAACAATACTCAAGTTTAATTTCAGATTGAAATTTTTCCTGTTCAACTTTTTTTTTTTTTTTTTTTTTTTTGCATTATAATTTACACATTTTTAAAAATGTTTATAATTATTATCATGTTCGAAGAGTTAACTTAAATTGTGTTATTATGAAGAATACTTCTTATGGTGAAAAAACTGTGTTGTGATCTTTAAACAAAATACTTTTGAAACTGAAAAAACTATAAAGTCAAAAAAACTGTTGAAAATGAAAATCTTAAATTTCCTGATAATGATACAACAGATTTTTTATCGTGTCAAAATCTTTACCATGAGTACATATGTAAATGTTTTATAATTCATATTACTTTTATATATTGTTAATATTACAAATTTGATTATTTTGACTGTGCTTCTATCGCAGGGAAAATTTTGCAAATAGAAAATAATTTTTAAAACTTTTGGACTGTAGTTAAAACTTTTCGGCGAATGGGGATGTAACATAAAACGCTTCAATTGATCTTTTTATGTTATTCTGTTCCGTAAATCCTTTTATTTTATTTTATTATTTTAATCGAAATTCTTTCTCACAATTTCAAAAGCCACATCCTGTCCTTAAATCTATTTTTGGTACAAGTATGCATTTAATTAAAAGCAGGATATTTTTCCCCTTTGCTCTCTGTGGGAATCGTTCGACCTATTTCATAAACCAATTACATTTACTAGATTTCCCTCTTTCCCCAAATTGAAACATTTTACGGATTTTACAGTGTAAGATTTTCCCTAACATATAATGAAGGAACATAACTTTTCGTGTACACTTTTATGACTGCTCCGTCTAATAATTAATAAATAAATTTTGTACCCTCCTTCCCGGCCTAAGACCTGTTTTAATCCTTCCACTCGGCAACGACGCTATATACATACATACATAATATTATATATAGACACACATCACCCTACAATAATGGAGAATTTTTTTTTTTTGGAATTTCTCAAGAAATACTTAGAGGACATATTTTTAATTTTAGAAGTGTTTGGTTCATGCTATTTTTGATGCTTTCCAATAAAGTTTAAAGCTTTCAGAAGTTTTAGGGATAGACAATAAATTACAAAAGAAAACAAGTATTTTTGAACATCCTATGCCCAAAAATAAAGCAATAAGCTTGTAACTTGTATTGATTACATTGATTGTTATTTGTACTGACTGCATAAAATTTCGTTAATCTAGCTTTATGGAGATATAAAAAATTTTACAAAAAAAAATTTCATTCTTTTTTTATTTTTCTATTATTATATAAACTGTTGTTTGTTATTTTTTACTTACTATTTCCCCCCTTTTTTTTCATATGTCTATAATTTTTCTTTGTTTTATTCTTCATTTTGAACAACACAGCCTTAAAAAAGTTTTAAAAGGAAACTTTAATGAAATAAGTACTTTTGATATTTTAAAGTAAAATTTCTTGTATTTTTGAATAAAAAAAGGTATCAATAACATATGTTCAAAATTACGCTTGTAAGACTTTTATTATAAGTCATGTTACAAAACATTAATCTTTATTTTATGTTAATATANATATATATTTTCTTATTGCTGTTCAGTCATTATAAGGAAGCGTGATTTGCAATATGACATAATAAAATTTGTGAAAAACCCTAGATCATTTCGAGTTTTTTTTAAATAGTACAAATACTTCTTAGAATATTGCTTAAACTTTTTTTCAATTTTGAAATATTTAAGTCATATTTTTTCCATTAGTTGCCTAATACAATTTACTACAAAATTATTAAAAAAATTAATTTTTTTTCTGTGCAAACGCAGTACAAAAGAATTACTTTAACCACTCATATCTTGCGCAATTCGTAACTTTTTTTTTTCAAATTTTAAAACAATAATTTTGTAGTTAATTTTAAATTTCTTCAAAATTTTTGTTTAATTTCACTGAATTATTTGAAAGTTATAGCGAAAAAACATTCGATAAAAGAATTAGTTTTTTTTTGTATGATTATATTTCATAAGATGATAAGATTAATTTTTTTTTTTTTTAAGATTAATAAAATTTGTACAGTCATTGCAAGTAACAGCCAAAGTAATCGATATAAGTTACAAGCTTATTGCTTAATTTTCTAGCATGGGATGTTAAAAAATACTTATTTTTCTTTCGCTATTTATTGTCAGTCTCTCAAATCTATTAAAGCTTTAACCATATGCATGAAAAATCGCATACACTTGTAAATTTATAAAACGATTCTCTAAATATTTTTTGAGAAAGATCGAAAAATGTAGTACAGAAGTGCTTCAATTATTTTGTCCAACCCTTTTATATTATTTTCTAGAAAACTCAAACTAGTAAGTAGTGCCATCTATGTTTACAAAATGATAATAATGGTTAAAATGGTAAATAAAGAAGTTTTACTCGTAGTATTCTCTCTGTCGAAGTTTATACATCGAAAAACATTCAAATACTAATTTATCTCTTGCAATAACTGTGTTTTAACAACAATTTTGGATCAATTAAAAATTAAATACACAATTACACGCATCTTGGATAATTAAATATAATTTGATGAGATATTTGTCGTGTAACATAGTTTTTACTTATTATTTTATCTTTTTTTATAATTGGCGTAGAACAGACCAGGGCTAAAGAGAGTAGAAGGGCTGGTTCACTACTTTGAAGAAACTCTCACCGCGCCATTCCTCCGACTTTCTCTAGTGACGTCACTTTGGCGCAAAGCTCGCACTTTTACTTCAAGAACGGAGCGTTCGGCCTTGCTAGCTCTAACTAATATGGGAGCATTTTTTTGTGACATATTCTAAGACATTTGTTATTTTCTATAATGACTTTGCTCAGTTTTTGCAGTGAATTTACAAAAATTTAAAACTATTATCGAAATGCCAGTTTGCGCGATTCCAACTTGCAAAAATTCTGATAAAAAAACAAAAGGAAAAATGCGTTTCCTAAAGTAAATGAACAACTATGTAAAGAATGGATTCCGAAATGACACAGCTAATATACAACAGCAATACGTTTATTCTATCGTTAAGAACTTTTATAAAAATTCATTATCTAAATAGAAACCGCCTTGTTACTTCAAAAAGAAAGGCAGGTGAAAAAAATTAAAAAATAGATAAAGTCAGAGAAAATTAAAATGTAAATAACAAGTATAAATAAAGTATATAGTATATAGCTGAAATTCTCCTAATTTCATAAAATATTTTTAATGTAGTTATTCTAAATATTTACGATTTCTTTAAAAATTATATTCTCTTAAATTTAAATATCTATAAATTATATCATCGTAAATTTAAATATTTATAAACAATTGTAAAATTTCTAATGTCATTATGAACCTAAATTATTATTTTGTTTCAGTAATTAGCGTATAAGGTTGATGTTTCCTAATGATTAAGTATGAACAAATTGCTTTTAACGGCATATTTAAAAATTAGGGATTCTAAATTTAACTCAACTTATTGTTATAACAGAATATGTAGATAAGAAAGTGCCAATATATGCTTTAATTTTTCTTAATAATTAAAGTTAAAACAGAACTTTTTAAAATAAAGTATTTATAGTGTAATTTTCGCCAACTAGTAAAATATTTTTATAAGTTTAAAATGGTATTTTTATAATATAATGGCCAAGAAAGTTTTTTTGAACTATGTTTATGAACGGAAATAAAGTGTTAATTACGTAAAGTTTGAAAGCTAATAACCAGATTTTTACAAAGAGAAAGATGCAAAGTTATCATAATATCTCTTCTTGCGATCTCCGAGATCTGTGGACACAGTGACGTCATGAGAAGATAAATCAACTCTAAGAGCGGAGTGAACTAGCTCTGAGAACAGCCGACCTAATTCTGAATTCGTATCAACCAGCATCCACTTTGATTTGAGCCTAGGTCACAGTAATTCTGAATGAAACAAGAAATAAACATTATCTTTCCACTCGCAAAGTATATCACAAACAAGTTAGATGATTATTTTAATAGACCTGATATTGGCGATTTTTAAATTTTTAAGTTAAAAGTAAATATTTATAGACTTATTTATTAAAGAGATCAAAGTGTAATGTATGATTTGAGACATGACATCGAAATAAATGCAGATATTTTTTTTTTCTTTCTGGATTTTATAATGTAACATGAATTTTACAAATTCCTAGGTACGCCACTGCTAAGAAATGTATATTCCGCAGTGTATTTGATGAAAGCTAAGATAATAAATGATAATAAACTGATCGTAAATAAATGATTATTCTATCGTAAAGTTAGCTTTACTGACTCCCATGTGTATCATATCATTATTGTAATTATAGAATTTAGCGTTACTGATAATTAAAACAGACACGTAAAAAAAAATTCTTGTAAAATTATCGAACTGTATAGTAATGACATTTCTGATAAAAAATAAATAAATTATTTAAAAAATAAGTAAATGAAAAAACATAGTTCTGGTAAATAAAACCAAAATATACGGTATTTAAACGATTCATGTTGTAATTTTTGAATTCATATGGTAACGGTTTACCAGAAACTCTGGTTTTCAAAATAATAGATCTTACCACCACACATTTAGTCCAAAATGCAAAACTAAAAAGAAAATTTAACCGAATAAATAGTTTGTATGCCACGCTCTAAGGTATGAGAAAGTTACCACATTTTATCTCAAATTATAAAACCACATTTTATTGCTAATTTTACCAAAATCATTACCGAAGCGTTTCGATAAAGATTACTGAACGTTTTGCTGTTCCCATTGAGCCAGCAACACGATAAATTTAACCACATTTTCGTAGTTTTGACCATACTTTTTTTCTCGGTGCAATTAGTTTATAGTTCGTTCACCAGGAGTTGGTACTTGGCTCCGCCTTCATCACGTGGTATCCGAGGTATTTCGCTACTTTTGTGAGAAGGACGTGAGCAATCCTGAACAAGGTTGCTATTTGGCGATCATGTAACAAAAATATTTATATCGCAATTTTTGTGAGCAATTTTTAACATTAAATATTTCATAAATTTGATGGTACTTCTCTCTTTTGAGTGTGAATAGTTTGTCCTTTTTGAGACGTTTTACTGCAATATATTTAACGTAACGAAAGGTGTAATAGCAGATGTTAAAACGAAGTAAGTGACTGAAAAATAATTCACTGTTTGCATTTGGCGCGTGTTAAGGGTTGTCTCAATTTCAAGCGAGGAGATAGAAAAGAATTTTTCGTCCGAGGAAATGGAGCCGGTGAACGAACTATATTAGATCTAGTTAAGATCGAGTTGGTGGACGAACTATATATAAACATTCTTGTTTTATCAGGAACTATCTCTTGGTATAATAAAACACCAAAAGTCGCTACACCCTTTTCATATAAAGTAGTTACCACCACTTTTCATGTTGAGATATACTTTTCAACTGTGTTGTAAATGAACACATCCCTGCAAAAACTGTTGGTCGAAACATGTTATGAGTAAAATAACGATTGATTTTTGTTATGCATCACCTGCATTAAGGGCTCTGGATAGCCTGCTTTTCCCTTTTTATGCAAAATTTGTCATTTCATGTTAGCTGTGAATTTTTTCACTCTGTGCCACCCTTGCCATCAGGCTAATTGTGGGAGGTTTTCGTGATTTTTCTCTCCATTGGACGCAAATGCGGGTTAGTACCACGAAAAAGTCCTCCATGAAGGCAAATTTCTCCCACTATTTGATCCAGGAATTCCCTTGTCTTCTGGATTAGCTTCAAAATGGCAAGACTACGCGGTTGAACATTGGTAGTCTTAAACTCAAAAATTGGGACCTCTGTTCAACGACGGTTATAAAATATTACTTAATAAAATTGACTCTGTGGGGAGCCACGGTAGCTCGGAGGGTAGAGTGTTCATTCAGGTGACCCAGATATGAATCCCGGTGAGGGCTGATTGTTGTGAATTCTATTAAAGGTTTTTATCGACCACAGTGCTGACGTAAAATAGCTTCACGGGTAGACAGATCATAGGTTAGAGTTTTCCTTGCCATTGGGCTAACCGTGGGAGGTTTCCGTGCTTTTGTAATGCAAAATCAAATTAGTTTCATCAAATTATCCTCCTCGAAGACTAGTTTGTCCCAACCACCAATGGGATTGCGGAAAAGTTTTCTCTTTTTATTTATTTTTAGTTTGCTCCGTAAGTGGCTGGGTGGCGCAGTTGGTTTGTCGTCGGCCTCCTGAGCCTAAGTCTGCGGGTTCGATCCCCGGCCCAGACACCGGATTTTTGGGATGCAGAAAATCCTTAGCGACCATGTCGTATGATTATGCGGCATGTAAAAGATCCCTGGAGTGCCTTATTGGCTCTTGGCATTTCTGGCAAAATTGAATTCCTAGTGCACTTTAGCATCCAAATAGAGTCTCGGTGCTGCCATCTAGTGTGGCAGAAACTAGACGTCCAAATTAACATGACCAACGGTATCTCACCCATTGTGGTGGTCTCTGAAAGAGTGGATACCACCATTGGAGAACGCACTAGGTCTGCTCATCGGCAAGACCGATTGTGCAGCTCATTGGAAAGAAAAGTTTGCTCCGCATTTTGACACTATTGACAAACGGCACTGTACTGTTAATAAGGATATTCTTTTGAAAATACATAATATCATACACGTTGATTAAATATGCTAACATATTTTGTTTGAGAAAGAAAAAATAATAAAATGGCCTTGCGGAAAGGTAATGTACCCAAAGATAAATGTAGAGTTGCCCAACAACCGGTTCGCAGGTGACGTACCTCCTGACAGTCACTTAGGTCTCTTACGCGCATGCGCTGGATCTTAGTTAAATCTGTTGCTCACCCTGTAAGTTGTTTTTCTGATACCGCACTGAGCAGTTCCTCGCCTTAGTTATGGATTCTGGACTTATTCTTAGACAATGGTGTTGAACATTAATTTAGATTGACTGTTCAACACCAGTTATAATTTAGCCTTGTTTGATTTTTGACATTTATTTTGTCTGACATTCTAGTCTGATATTTATATAAAGCAAAAATATGTCACTAACATCCCATATGTCATTAACATTGATAAACAAAGAGGCCTCTCGACAGAACTCCTTTTAATTATACAAATAAAATGACACAATTCACCTGTAATCATCGAAATATGTAAAATCACCATCTAATTAATAGAAATCGATTTTAGATTCCAGATCGTTAAGACACGATTCCGAAATCAAGCATCACTGGCTGCGGTGTATCCACTTGGATCAGTCAGCGAAGGGACCAAGGGTGCGCGATATTGCTTCTCGTTCTACCGAAAAGTGCTCTACTTCGAGCGCAGGTCTACTGAAGTGGGGGTGCAGAGAATCAAAATTGCGATGGTATATGTCTTCGGATCATCCTCAGGGATGTTTCCCAGACCAATAGCCTTTTGTGCGGCTCTAGCGAGACTTTAATAAACTTGAACAAAATTATGCCACTACAATTCAGAAATCAGTGATTTTCGAAGAATAGTTGAATAGTATACAATTGTCGGTCTTCATATATATCTTTGTTTTTGTGCAGAATTTTTTAGCATCATTTTAAAAAAATCTCAAAAATAACAATAGCGTTGTTTTAAACTCCTTCACAAATCGCATTATTATATTATTTAGAAGTTATAAAAATTATCAAGCCCTAACCCTAAAGCTCAATGGATGTGCATAAAGAAGCGATCTAATCTATGAAAAAAGAATCTCTTAATTTTTCACTTTTTTTAAAACTTATCAAATAATATTATATCATCGAAAGTTTATTAAGTATAATATATATAGATA
>NC_092214.1:10409656-10427615 GCF_043381705.1 Parasteatoda tepidariorum | reverse complement strand
TATATATATATATATAAGGAAAGTTAAAATCAGAAATTCAAACTAAAGTTCAAAATTGCGAGGGCAGGGGCCTCTTAAGTTATTTGAATGAATATATCTTTAATCAAAAACTTAATGTAGTTTTTAATTCAGTTGTATGTTTTTTATCTGATTTTTTAAATAACGAGCTGTCAGCGAGCCTGCTTGTGTAAGAAATGGTTTACGAGTTCGAATCCCGGTCAGGGTATGGATGTTTCTCTCTATGGGTTGTTCTCTATTGCGTGATATGTGAATGTGGCCCACCCTATGAACGGGTATGTGCGGCAGTGTGGCTTGGGTAATGATACTCGCCTCCGAGTACGATACGCCGTTAAAGGAACAACACTTCCGGCATTTTCTTAGATGAGTCAGTGCGTGCCATTTAAAAAAAAAATTAAAAAGAGTCTTTAATGCAATTGGCCTCAAACCATGGTATCCTTTTATTTAATCAAGAAATTTAGATTTGATAAATATAAGGTTTTTTACACTAGTTTTCGTATTAAAATAAGATATAAAAAGAATACAAAAGGAATGGAAAAAAGCAAAATTTGGCAGACTATTTTCTTAAATTGCGTTACTTTTGCAGTATGACCTAAATAATTAAAAGTTAATTTTCAATAACATCTTATGTATGCCATTGAGTTACTAGTATACTCGAATATCAGTATATCGAAGTATATCGTATTTTATAACTAAACTAAACTCAGTGGCGCGACAGCCCATAGAGGACCAAGGGCTACTGTGCCCATCTCAGTTTTCTTGACCTTGAGCTCTGAGGTGCAGAAGCAGATGCTCCGGTCAGGTGGTCAGCCGAATGCGGAACCCCCAGTGTTTAGTTCCCAAGCATGCTTGGTACTCATTTATCGACCCACTGAAGGGATGAAAGGCTGAGTCAACTTTGCCCGGCCCCAGGATCGAACCAGGGACCTATGTCACGACAGCGTGAAGCGCTACCGCTCAGCCACAGGTCATCGTTTTTTATATCGTATCTAATATATCGAATTTTGCAGCATGACCTAAATATTTATAAGTTAATTTTCAATAATATCTTAGGTATTTTATTGTTATTAACTACTTGTATACTCAAATATCAGTACATCGTAATATATCGTATCTTGTTTCTCGAATTTCGCAGTATGACCTAAAAAATTAAAAGTTAATTTTTTATAATATCTAATATATTTTATTGTTATTAAGTTACTAGTAAACTCGAATATCAGCATATCGAAGTATATCTAGTATATCGAATTTTGCAGTATGACCTAAATCATTAAAAGTTAATTTTTAATAATATCTTACATATTTTATTGTTATTAAGTTACTAGTATACTCGAGTATTGCTTTTATTTTCAGACAACTGAATAGGGCAATAAAGAAAAAAAAATGTCGTATTGCAGTGAATCTCGTGTTTTTGAATTCGTCCATCCTGGTATGTATTTTTTAATGTAAAGAAAAAGACAAAGACTAAAGAAATTTCGGAAGCAATTTATTCGAATGGTCTTTGTGCCAGAACTACTGCCTAAGTTTGCTAACACATTTCATTTCATCAATAACACATTAACTAACTATACACATGAAGAATAAAGAGTCTCAACTTGAGCAATATTTTTTTTCTTTTAATTTAACAAAAAATGACAAGGTTGACAGTTTCACATTTTATTTAAAAATCAATTTTCTTCTTTAATCGTTTTGTATCTCAAGTATTCTTATAGATTTATTTTGTCAAGCTATTGGTCAAACTGATCACACACAGAGTTGTCAAAAGGACAATCGAGTACTTTGATAATAAAAAATTATAGGGGTCAATTTTCATGGTGTGAAAAATTCGTTGATAAGTGACCGACGCCACACGTGTATTCTCAACGAACATGACGTTATTATGACGCAACCTATAACTGAGACTTAATTTTGGCTGCGGAAAAAATTCACGTAATGATGATGCTTAAAAATGGCGCCTCATTGAATATTGATTGATTCCTTATCTTTCTGGCTATAGTTTAGACTCTAAAGTATCGTTATTTGGTCTACATCAACTTCGAATTGATATTTTTAACTCTGTATCAAGGATTTATTCAAATAAAAGATACGGTTGTATTAAAAATGAATATTTGTCTTATTTCGAACTAGTAGTTTGAATTTTGCAAGATAAAATTAGTCCTAATCAAAAGCATTATTGCTTAAAATGTATGATTTTGAAAGTTAAATTCAAGGATAATTTGACCATAAATTTTAAGTTTCTTATTAAAAAATATTAAATTTGATGTATAATAATTTAATATATAATAACAAAGAAACAATATAAAGATGCGGATGAACGAAATAAAGTAAATAAAACTTCGTTTTACTTGTATTTTTTAAAATCCGAAGAACATCCTTGATTTTTTTAAAGTTAAATAAGTGTTTTTTTATTTTATTTATTTCTTCTTTTTTTTTTGAAAATATAGTTGAAAAATTTAGTAACTTTTTTACTATTTGAATAAATAATTTAGTAACTTTTTTACTGATTAAATAAATTTTTACTATTTTGAGAAAATAAGACGTTTTTGGTAAATATGAAATTCCTTAATCCTTATATCTAATAAATGTATAGATTTAGGAAACTTAATTCGATACATTAATTTAAAATCTCAGTGGTTAAGGATTAATCAAGTCAAAATATTTCATGAGATTAAAGAAAATTAAAAAAAATAAATTCTTTTATACAATAAGTTAAAGTTGCGTTATAAAATATTTTGGTGCACAGTCGCCACCTTTTTTATTGCTGAAATTTTTTACAGTCTACATAGTGTGTAGTCACATTTTTTATTTAACTTTTTCACTGCTATAGTTTTATTTATTTATTCAATTTTTGCTTGTTTGCTTACTGACAACACGTATTTTTATATGAATTAGAATCAATTTAGTTACTTCATTACAAAAAACATTCGTTTAAAAAACAAGCATATTTTTAGTAATATATTTGCACTAATTCTTTCAAATAATTGTTGTTTTTTTTTTCATTTTTATGTAATTAAATAACGATAACCACAGCTCTGAACTTAAAAATATATTCAGTTTAAATGATCCCTTAAAATGGTTGCAGCTATACACCAAAATTTTTTACTACAGTGTATTTCAATAAAATTTAATCATAGCACAGTTAAGCCTTACACTTCCATAAACTTATTAATAATTAAAATAAAACTATATTTAAAAACAGAAGTTTGAAATATAGAAAAAATTTTCATATAGAACTATTTAACGAATTGTACCAAAATGCACTATTTACATGAATATTTTTTTCACGTTAATAATTTATTTAAAAGAGGCATGCTTAGTGATCATTATGTTACTTAGAAAAATTACTATTACCCTCTGTATCGAAATCAATAGATTTTATTTTTATTTGTTTGATTTAGTAGAACTTTAATTATACAAACTGATTTTAAAACACAGTCGTAAATAATAAACATTACTTCACTGACAATGCAAAGAAATAAATAATGTATTAGAGGAACTGCTTATTAAAATTACTCTTAAATTTTAATAATTAACAAAGTAAAGTGAAAAAATTAGAAAAAAAAAATTAATATAGGTTGCAAAATGTCTTTTATTTTTATCGTTTTACCTATTTTGAACGACGCAAGGCTCAGTTTAGTGTTATAGAGTATTTAAAAACAAAAAGACCATATGGTTACCAAATGGTAAAAAGTACAAAAACTCAGGTAAAACTTTTATAGATTTCATTTCGATAACGTAAGCCAGTTTCGTCTTGAACATTAATTTCGATACAGAAGGAGTAATAAGCAATTAAATTATAAAAAAAACTGCACATTTCCAAAAGCTTTTAAAATATAAATTTTTGCTCTTCGGGTTTAATTCATTGTGATCATCAAATCTCAGACACCACTATAATTAATTATTAATAATACGTGACCACAAAAAGTTTATTAAGAGTTAAATTCAAAAGTTTTCTGAAATATTGTTTAAAAATATTTCATGGAACGGTTCAGAATAGACTTAGTAGCAAAAGAGTTCTAAAAGTATTTTTAATCTTTTAAGAGAATTCAAGATATTTTTAATGCGAAAAATTAATAAATTTTATCTTTATCAAATGAAAATTTCAGCAGATAATTTTAATATGTTAATTATAGCTACTTATATAAAGGTTGCTATTTATACATCCGGAATAATAAAAACAATGAAACACATTTAATTTTTTTCTAAATGTCCTCTGTATTGATTGATACACATTTGCATATGTTTTAACCATTTTTCATAACATTGTTCCCGTTGAAAAACGATTAATAATAAAATCAAATTTAATGTTTAGCAAAATATTTTCTGTTCTGAACGCTACACTTTTGCACATGTTTAAGCTGATTTTCATAGCATTGTTCCAAATGCAAAACGTGCGTTTATTAATAAAAATATTTATTCTCTTTAAAAAAATATTCTCTGTGATAACAGATGCTTTTTTTGCATACGTTTAAGTCAATTTTCTGATATCAAAAGAAAGAAAAAAAAATTGCGACGAATGTTAAGCACTAAATACCAGTTTCGGGTACAAGGAAAGCAACCTAAGAATAACAATTTCAGCTAGGGACACGATATCAACGCATTTAATAACGCCAATTCAAAAATATTTATAACAGAAAGAAATGTGTTTTTTTAAATATTAAAAATACTTTTGTGGCTACTTTTGCAAAGAAGTCAATCGGAAGCAAAATACAATAAAAGAATATTGCAGTATTTGAGTAATATTTAAAAATAATTCAAGATACAAATTATAACTAAAAATAACAGCAAAAAATATAATTCCATTAATTCTCTTCTATCTGTTCCTTCGCATTTGATGATGAGGATTATGGGCAGTCTTATTTATCTCCAGTTGTCCTATTTATTTTAGAGAACATTACATTAATTTATAATATGAAACAAATAACAGTCACCAAGAAATGTTAAAGCAACAATGTATACTTCCACTCATTAAAGAAAATTGTACGTAACGAAGCATTTTTTATACAACTTTGTTTTCTTTTGATGAGATAGTTAATCTTTTGTATGAATGCAAAAAGTTCAAAGGTTTATCAATTTAAGAAATAATTATACAAGGGTATTTAGAGGTTTATTCACCAAAACAATTTAACTTATTTGAAATAATTGGTGAATAAAAGAAAGTTTGTTTTCTTTTTCTTTATTCCATGACACGTATGCTATCCAGTATGACAGCAGTAGACCTATAATATTTATTTATTTAGAAATAACTGTGTGTATGCATCCATTTGAGATGCTGCCTAGACTGAAAAGAGTGACCTATTTGGGTTAGTATTTGGGTTTTTCTGAAATCCTAGAAATTGCTTCAGTATATTGAAACCTGTATCGGTACACTAAAACCTGTGTAAGTTGACCACTTACGGTGCATTGCTTTAGCGGTTGACGAGTGGATGTTTTTCAATATTCCATTTTTTATTTAATGTTATTTTAAGACAGATTAGATGCACTGTGTTATTCAGACATTTCTCATATATATCATTAAAAATAAAAATAAATGTTATTACTTTTTTTTTAATTACAGAAAGAAATACTATTTGTTACATAAATTTAATATTAAACTTATTAGTTTCAGACAAACAGATATGCATATTTTTTAAGTTTGCTAAAATATCATTTTTGATGCTCTCTTAAAATATTAAAAATAATATTTAGGTATACGTATTGCATATGCAGAAGAACGCATATGCAATTATGAAACTTTGTATTATAATCATTTCAACATTTAAAATTAATTTAGTACTTCAAAACTTAATTCTTACAAAAGCTCTGAATAGTTTCCTATAAGGTCAACTCATGAAAAGTTTTTGATTAGCTTTTCATAATATTTCACTAATGCATGGAAATTTTAACATAAAAACATAGAAATTATCTGAAAAAGTATTTTTTCCAATATACTTATGAGTTCGATATCACCCTTATGCAAATATGACATATTTTACAAGATAGACGAGTGGTGAGGTTAAAAAGGTTTCGGACTCTTTTTTAGATAAATTTGGTTCTTGACAATAGAGATCAACTTAACCAGGTCAATTCAGAAGAGTGATCAACTTAACAGGCTTCACTTTACTGGTAGTGTAAACATAAAACGTGTAAGGTTGTAAATTGAAAGTTTAGTGTTCAGAGAAACTGGAGATGGGTGTTCTATTAATGTAGTAATTTCAACGATGGATTTTACTCGACAAAAAACCTAATTCGATTCCTTGGATCATTCGTTTCAGTCTAACTGAAATTCCAGTCTGGATGGCAGGACTAATTGAAATTTTTCTGGGTATAGATAATGTAGATTTCCGGTTAAACAACTATAAGCCACAATATAAGCAATCCATTTCTTTTTTAAAATCCTTCTCAAAACAAAAATGTTTGAAAATCACCGGTTTGAAACTGACGATATGTATTTTCTAAAATTTACTGACTCACAAAATGATATATTCACAAAACAACTAAAATTCGCACATTTCTAACAAGTAGAGAAAATCTTCGCTATCAAATATTACTCTTAGCAGCAACTAAATTGATCAATAAATTTAAAGAAATAGTTCATGAAACAGTGATGAAATATTCTTTTTTTACATTTAGAATCACAGGAAGTTTTTTAATCGTGCTCAATACTGTGGTAAGCAACATTTTTCGTTCATAGAAAATTACCACTTCTGTTCATTTGGCACAAAGTGTCCTTGGAGTTCAAATAAAAACGGTTTTTATGTGGCTTTAGCAGAAGTATTGTTTGGTGGCGGTTGGTCTGATAGACCATTTGAAGTTCCTGGATGATTGGTACTAGATGAAAGAAGTGGAGATATACTAGCAGGATTGACTGACGATTCAAGCAAACCAAGTCCCCCTTCTCTGTACCTGAAAATAAAATTTCTTTTATCTTTTATGAATTATATTTTATTAAGGGATTTAACTCGTCCCTGCTCAAATTATTAAACTCACTATAAGATTCAATGTAAAATCTTAATTATCAGGGTGATACTATACAGTTTTGACGCGGCTGAAACCGGTTTGCACTTGTTAAAGTTCGTGTATCAATTGGTTAACAATGTACGTTAAAAATAAATACAAATAGAAAGCATATAAAAAACCCATTACATGTATGTTTAAATATGAAAGTATCGCTTACAAACTAGTGCAAAACATGCAATTATTAAAACACTACAGTGCGTCTAATAATTTGCTCGAATAATTATAATATACTTATGTATGTTATGTGTATAATTATAATATGTTATGTTAAGGAAACTGTAACATTTATGTTCTCAAATTAAAATTAAAAAAACCATCTTTTCCACATTAACTTGTATCATATTATTGTACCTAGTAACAACTGAAACACTCTTTAACAAAATCATAACATGTTGACAGAATTGAAATTAAATCGATTGGCATTATTTTTATTTTAATGAAAGAGAGTGAAAGTACTAAGAAAATTAATGGTGCATTATTAATAGCACTGGAAAGAGTTAAGAATTTGTTATTTACTACGTTACAGCTACTACGATACGAAACCGTGTTTGTTACAAATTTATAGAAATGTCTGGAGAGGTTATAATTATCCACTAAAAACAGCATTTGTGTCTTTTTGTCTTGTACAAATAAACGAAATTTGGGGGCAAGATATTTTTCTTTCAACAGCAGAGTTTACCGTTAGTGCTATTGCTCTTTGGCCTTTTCCGTATTCCAAGTGCAAGGTTAGCGGCATTTGTCAGTATGGCAGCGGTAGCCAATCATAAAATGATAATAGCAATATTTTCTTTTTTCATTGAATCGCTTCCTGCGATTTTTGTTTCTTGACCGGGAAAGTACAAAACCTGGATTTTTTGTGTCTTTAAATGTAATGAACGAATGCAGCTAAATTTCGAAATCTGTACTTCCAATGGCTTGATTCTCTCTAAAAGCTCATCGTTTGAATCGGAGCAATGACATCGTTCTTGAGTTGCCATTTTCTTTACCCTAAAAATTTCATTCCTTGAGCTCATATCATTTATTCTATCCGCCATTTCGACCAGTTTTGAAATTTTTCTTCACCTACAAGTAATATGTTTCTAATAGAATCGGGCAGTTTTTACAGTTAAAGAGTTCTAATTAAATTTTCTGAAATATCAGACCTAGCAATTGATTTTAGTTTCTGAAGAAGCTGGCTTTTTTTCATATCGCCAAGTTTAATTCTGGTAATTAATCTGCGTATTTTAACAACTGCAATATTCTGTAACAATATCATAAGATATTAGTAGAATTAAAATTAAATCAATTAACTTTATTATCATTTCAGTGAAAAGGGGCGGAACTACTTAGAAAATTAAAAGTGTGTTGGTAATAGCAATGTAAAGAGTTAAGCTTATGTTACATATTATGTTACAGCTACTGCGATACGAAACCATGTTTGTTACAAATTAATGGAAAGTCTCGGATAGTTTTAACATTTATGTTCTCAAATTTAAATAAGAACAACCATTTTTTCCTCATTGACTTGCATCATGTTACGGTATTTAGAAGCAACTGAAACAGTCTTTAATAATAGTTTAATATATTGGTAGAATGAGATATATTTTAAAATTACGTTTATAGAAACAAAAAGTGAAAAAATATTATGCCTACTAAGCCTACTAAGATGGATGATCCACACTGAACAGTTGACTTGCTACTTGTGACTGCAACATTACCCACCTCCTCGCGTTGTTGCTACTCAGTCTCGATCAACACAACGTTGGCCTGTATCCACTCGACTGCTAATGGTAACACAGGAGCAACCACGACCGTGAGCGTAATACAACTCTCACGATTAGCAAAAATACGGTGATCTTAATACAGCTCTCCCGGTTTCTCACAAAACAGCAATGAATCAACTAGTGGAATTTGTTCATCAAATTCTATCACAGATATAATTCTGGTGGGGGAGTACTGTAGTGTATCTACCACTACAAAAATACAATTCTAATTCACTAGTATATAAGACATGTTAACTCGATTCTATGTTGAGGTACCTTTTCATATATGAAGGTGGACTTTGTCGAAATCTACTCTCCCCTCACGTTCATAGTTCAGCAACGTATTTCATTATATTTCACGAGCGATGTTTACAACGTTTCACGAGCGATGTTTGCAACGTTTCACAAGCGATGCAACACATGCTTTTTTTTTTTAAGTAATAACTTTAATTTTCAGCGAATTGTTAAAATAGAAAGAAACGTACTTCATTGCAAGGTAATATTTGTTTCATAGCTTTTGCTTCTTCATATATAACTTAAATTTTTTAACTGAAATAATATTTTTGATTCAATATGAACATGAGCATATTCCATAATCATCACTTGAATGAAATGCTAGCTTAAACAAGAAATCGACACTATTCAACTAGTGAGCACAAAAGTCGAGAGATTAAACTGGATACAAACAACCCAGAAGGAACGAGGACAGTTGCTGTAGAAATCACTATCATGTCACAGATTTACCGTCTTCAAAATTCCATCAAATACTAGGAGCACGGAGTCTTTCAAAGACAATGCATTCAACAACATTTGATACAATTTTATTACTCAAAAAATTTAATTTCGAGATTATTTTTTCTATTTGCATGCCTTTACAAAGCGAATATCAAAGTAAGAATAGAATTGGATCGGTGCTTTGTCGTGGGTTGGAGATTTGAATGACAATGAAAAATCAGAAGAAAGTTAAGAAATTCGATTGAAGTGACCTATTAAAAAGTTTTATAGCATACAAATATCGTAATAATTAAGTCTAATGGATTTTATTTCATGACTAAAAGGACTAAATACTTACAAATATCTTAATAATTAAGTCTGATGGATTTTATTTCATGACTAAAAGGACTAAATACAAACAAATATCTTAATAATTAAGTCTAATGAATTTTATTTCATGACTAAAGGGACTAAATGTAAAATTATCTTTCAATATGGGAAAAATTATAAAAATTAAAATTATAATTTTTTATGCAATAATTGAAATAAACTAGAAAATCCAAACAAGCTGAAGTACTTGAATTTTTTTTCAAAAAAAAAAAAAAAAAAAAATCATTAGAAGAATAACACNAAAAAAAAAAAAAAAAAAAATATTGCATTTATGAGTTTAAATTCTTCTAAACTAAAATCGCATTTTGTGCTATAATTAAAACTCGGGTCTCATGAAGCTATTATGCGATCTATCTATTCTAAATAAAGTGAATGTGTAATATTTTTTAAAAAAAGAACAGATTCATAATGTATCAAAAAATAGGAAGTTGTCAGTGATGTGTTGTCATTTATGGACAATAATAGAAAAAGCAAAAGTACCACCCTGAAGATTGACCCTCCTAAATTACTTATCTGTCGGTGAATTGAAATCAATGGACAACAACACTATGTTGATAGTAAAGTATTATTCTCAAGATTGATACTCCCAAATTGCTTATACTTCGGTGTGTTGTTATCAAGGGTAAATAACACAATAATTTAAATACAAAGTATCATTCTCAATATTGGCATTCTTGCTGCTGTTGTCGTCCTAGGCCATTAAGGCAAGTGGTGCGATCACTTGTTTTCCAGTGGCGCCATCTATGGCCAAGAATTAGACTTCTGCCAGAACAATAGTCACGCATGCTTATAGGGCGGACCCATTCATACATCCATTTATTCATCCACAGATAATGTACTGTTTACCTGAGACAGAGAACGATCAATCTCCAATTCAGTACCCCCAAAGGAATAATTTGTTATGGGAGCATGAAGGACTTTGCGACAAAACAGATTTAGTGTGCACCAGTCACCATCCGTTGTAAACTTACTTATCCATTTACTTATCCGTCCGGATCCATTCATACATTCATTCACTTATCCACAGATAGTAATTTTGACCTGAACAAGAGAACGATCCATGTCCAATTCAGCACCCCCAGAGGTATAATTTGTTATGGGAACATGGAGGACTTTGCAACCAGACAGATTTAGCGTGCAACAGTCACCATTTACTTCACGGGAAATCTTCAGCCGGCTGGATTCAAACTCCCGTCCTCACGAACGTGAGTCCAGCGCCCTGCCAACTAGGCTATCCCGGCCCCATTTACATTCCTAAATTGCTTTTACGCTGCTCTGCTGCAGTCAATGAACCACAATGCATTTGGTCAAAATCAAAGAACCATTACTCCTCTAAGAAAAAATGAATGTCATTTCAGAAAAAAATAAAAAGATAAAAAAAGGTTTCCTTATGCTTTTTTTCCGTGTTGGCTTTCATGTGCTGATCAGGACAGAAAAATTTAAATTATGAAATAGCGATATATATTTATTAAATTAAAAAGAAATATGTCGTACCACATATTCCTCATTTCTTGTCGCCTTGCTCTCATTAGCTGTTTATATTCTGAAATGCGAAGTTTTTTGCCATCAACAATACACGTTCTTTTGGGTCGAGGTCTATACCTGTAATCTGGATGTTTTTCCATATGTAATCGACTTAAACGGGATTGTTCTTCATAATATGGTTGTTTTTCAGAATTTGTCATTGCTTTCCATCTTGCACCTACAAAAATCAATCATATTTAAAGGCAAACAAAAACTTGAATCATAACCGAATAACAAAACCATTTTGATTGCTACATGAAGTCACTCATTATAGTTTAGCAAAGCAATTAATATAGATCTAAATGCATTTAGATTTCTGAAGCAGGCAGAAAGTAATTTCGACAATATTAGATAATGAAAGTTTTAACAGGAAATCCTCTTACTGGGGCACCCGACCATCAGAAACACGAAACCAATCAAGGTCTGTAGCTGCACATGTCTATACTGTGGTGTAATAGCTCTTCTGAATTTGATATTGAACAACTCGTTTTATTTCGATTTAACATTAAATCAAATGTTTACTATAGAGGGAGCTATTAAATCTAAATACCCATAATGGAGAACACCAAAATCAACAGAATTCACACCATTCATAAATAATTTCGCTATCGAAAACACCAATTTTGGGATACTTTGAACATCGTCACTAGGTTCTTCTTAATCGAGAATGAAGAGGTGTGAATTTGTCAAACGTTTGAACACTGCTTTGTTATGAAAAGACATATCGATGAATAAAATTTAGCAGCTATAAAAATGATCAAAACTGATATAATTATGTGTAAAAACAAATTTACCAATTATGTAAAAACCAATTATGTAAAAACAATTATGTTAAATTAATGTAAAAACAAATTTACCAATTATAAAGCTATTTTAAATAAATAAACAAATACTATTTTTGCATTAAGAGGCATTTAATAGTTTCATAGTTATGATGCATTTAATTTTATATCATGAAAATTAGTTAGCTTTAAAAAATGAGAAGATGTTTGTTTGAAGTGCTTGTCTTTTTTTCTAAAATAACTTTTTTCTCTAATTTAACTAGAAGCAAATCATTGATAGCATCGTCTTTAGAGCACTCTGATTGCAACATGAGGTTGTATCGTCAAAAAGAGCTCACTAAATAAGAGCCTCACGTAATTATTTTGAATGTAATTTAATCTACTTATTTCTTTTGTTCAATTTTTTGTTTTTATATTTTTTCGTGTTTCCTTATTACGCATTTGGTGTAGATGTTTGCCCGGTTGCTGGGAGAGGTTTTGGCGTCCTCGCCTAAAGGTTTTCTATTCAAAAATTTCCGTGTCTCTCAAACCGGTCGTTACGTAGAGGTGGTCCCTTCTGAAGGTTTAACTGTATGTTAAAGTTCGTCATTAAGGATTTGGGATATTTTAAACACCTTATGAGTGATCACGTGACAAAATCTGGCACAAAGTTTTAAAATTATTTACAAAAAAAAAAACGTTAAAAATTTAGGACACAAATTACCTAAAATTTTGGATATATTTGAATTGTGCATGTCTGGACAAGCTTTAAGAATTTTTCGCCTTTCGTCCTTCGCCCATACCATAAACGCATTCATTGGTCGTTTAATGTGTGGTTTACCATCGCCTTCTTTTTTAGCTTGACGAATAATTTTTGCACCAAGTAGTTTGCCTAGAAAAGAATGCTCATTAAGTAAATCACATAAAATAATTAGAAAGGGGAATGACATTATAATTTAGTTTTTTAATATTCACTTCTATGTTAGTTTTGCAGATTTCGGAGAAATTTTTTTAATTTTTTTTTATTTTGCATCAACAGTAAGACTCGGAAGTGAGAAAGGTATATTGTATTTTTCGTCGACGCACTTGTGAATGAAATGTTGATTCGCAAACTATACACTTCAACCCGAATAAATCAGGTTTAACCCAGTTGTGCCTTGCGTTCTTTTATAGAAATGGTTTGCTTTTTTTCAAATACGAAAAAAAGAAATGGTAGCACAAGTGGTTCATTTTTAGGGTTAATTTTGCAGAAACAAAGTAACTCTGTCTACCATTATATATTAACAATATAAACTTTTATAATTAGATCTGAAGTAAGGATATTATTTTCTTTGAAATTAAAGTGAGTGGTAACAGAAAAAAATATCCACTTGGTATAAATAAATATATACTACCACTATTTTCAGATAGTAGTTTTTCATATAAAGACCACTTTCTGTGTCTGGGCATAAATGGGAAAACTTAAGTGTTACGAAGCAGAAAAAGAGTGCTTTATTATAGTACTGAAACTATCATACGTCTACATGTCGTTATTTGTACTTTATTCATGTTCAAGGACCAAACACCTTGAATAACATTTCATCTAATGATCGGATTTTCGCGTACTTAAACTCACTCTTAATGATTCGAGAGTTAAGCCTTAAATATACAATTTAATGAATGCAGACGACAATTTAAGTTGTCATCGGTATTCCATTCACACATATCTTTCAGAATCAAACACAAAAACGTACTTTTGTGAAAAACATATCCTTTTTACGACGGGTTCCTGACTCTCAAAGTATGGGTCTCGATCTGAAAAATATTGTTCCAATAGTTTAGGAAAGCAATCGNAATAATTTAATATATATATATATTGCATGCTATCATTTTTGGGAAGGCGAATATTATAACTGCGTGCAAAGATTCGCTATAAGAGTGTTTGATATTTAGGGTTTGATATAAAAGTGTCAAACGATTTCTCCCTTACTTGTTGGGACCTCATTCTCGAGATTGAAGCTAATTCACCCCTCATATATCGGGAGTGAGAAATGTGTTTAAAAAAAAAGTGTTTATTCAGAGAAATTACGTTTTTTCTTTTCTTAATTTAATGACTTTAAGTATTGCCACACTAACTAGTTTGCATATTTTAGTTTAAGCACTTGAACCATCAAGAGTCAGTGAATAGTTATATAGGAAGTTTTCCTCCTTTTTTTCGCACTGTTCTTTCCTACATTAACTCTCCCGGAATCAAGTCAGTCATTTTCTTAATAATCTGAAGAAAAAAAAAAGACCTTCCACCTCATGTGTTAAATATTTTTTTCAATTGTCCTCAAAAAAAGATAAGGGTGCAATTTAATTAAATCAAAGTGAATTGTGAACAATTCTGATTTTCGCATAAAAGCAAGATTGCTGCGTTAATAATTCCTGTTTATTCCTGTTTCCATTAGCGATTTCGTCAAAAATAGTTCAGAAAATTAAAGTGCGTCGTGAAAAGAATGCGAAAAAAATTCATTTTTTAAAAATTCTTTTGGTTACTTAATAAATAATTCATTAAAAGTAAATTTATGCGTTATTTAATTAAACGATAAGAGTTAAATATAAAATAAACATAAATGACTTCGATCAAAATTATTTTTATGAAAAAATTATTTATTATTTAAAAAATTTTTTCCAGAAATAATTATTAAAAAATACATTTTCAGGAACATTTCAAGAATTTATTCTCGACTTTGGTGTATAATAAAAAGTTGTCGGATATTTAATTTATCTCAGCGTTATTAAGTTTCAATAAAATTTATTTAGATTTACTTACTGTACTTTACTACTAATAATTACAAATATAACCCTTATTAAAGATTTAAAATATCAAGATGAATTTATATTAACTACTATTAGAATGAGGTAAAATATTGTGCAGTAAAAAACAAGTCAATGATACTTGTATGATAAAATTAATCAAATAAATTATATTTTGTTATTGATTGTGAATTTTTATTTTATTTTAAATTGTGATAGTGACGCGCTTCCAAATTAGAAAACTGTCTTTTTAATTTTAATGATATTATGAAATAATAATGTTTACAAATGTTAGAAATATTTTTATTCCTTTATGCTCATATACCGTTTAATTTCTACAAAGCAAAATGATGATTTCTTTTTCAACTTCAATGTTAAAAGTTTTAATTTCATGATAAAATCTTTTGATATGGCGGCAGTAAATATGATACTGATAATAATATAATACGTATATAACGTATACTAATAATAAATATAATACGTTACCAATTATAAAAATTGAAAATTAATTACACATTTCAGCAAATCTGTTGTATCAAAAATTAAACTACAATATATTAATCGGGCGTGTTGCTTTCAGAGAAATTCTCAGCTGCTATTCCTTTTCAATTTATATTGAATTGAATTGTTATAGTTCATTACTTATTTGAAATCATAAATTGCGGCTGAAACAAAACGAAGAAAAGTTAACTAAAACTAACCTTAGCAATGAGTTTCACTGACAAGATTTTTTTATTATCCTCACGTGACTCTACAGTTTCATTGTTTTTATTGTTTAAACACATTAGTATAACTTAACTTAGATTTCCATTGGAAGAAAAGTCGTTTTCTAAAGAAAAAAAAAGAAATAAACTCCCTTAAACATTTTCTACCCTTGATTGCGAAAAAATGTAAAATGTTTCAATGCTACCATCTATGAGCAGTTTTGAAAGCTAATTCAGTTATTAAGTTTCTAATATTTAAATCTATTACGGCGATTTTCTTCAAAATTTTAATTTTCTGCTGAACGATTTATGCACAGTATTTCATTGAAACAAACTCCCTTAAACATTTTCTGCTCTTGATTCCGAAAACATGTAAAATGTTTGAGTGTCATGCTGCCATCTATTGGCCGTTCTGAAATCTAATTAAGTTATTAATCTTTTTATACTTAAATCCATTACGGCGATTTTCTTTAAATTTTAATTTTCTGCGCAACGATTTATGCATCGTATTGAAAGTTAATTCTATCATTAAGATGTTAGTTCAGTTATTAAGATTCAGTTATTAAGATTTCCATACATTTTTCTACTCCTCGTGTCAATTTTAACATGAACGTTCATACATTTAAGATAACGGAAGGTTTCTTTACATTCCTTCTTTTCTCTTCAATACTTGATCAATATTTATTTGATATTTAATATTCGTTAAAAATATTATTCTAACAAATAAAAAGATTTCCATACATTTTTCTACTCCTCATGTCAATTTTAACATGAATGTTCATACATTTAAGATAATGGAAAGTTTCTTTACATTCCTTCTTTTCTCTTCAATACTTGATCAATATATATTTGATATTTAATATTTGTTAAAAATATTATTCTTACAAATAAAGAGCGGTGTTTACAGCAGTATAAAAAATAGAATTTCGATTAAAAATAGCCTATTTTTTGACTCATCGTTTTGTTTAGAAAAAAAAATGAGAAAAAAAATGAATTCTACTAAAAAATGAAATAATTTATGTATATTGATTCCTTTAAATTCGATGAGGTGGTGCAGCTAGGAAGTTTTTCTAAGTTGGGCTTTTAAATTGTACATCCTTCAGTTTTCAATAAATGAAAATTAAACGGTTTACCACTTTTAAGTATAAATATTGAATATAAATTAATAAGTATAAGAGCGTGAGAAATATTTGGAGGTTTCCTAAAAAATATATTCACTAAACATCATTTTGAAAACATCTAGTATTTATTTTATTTTATTTATTCATTCGTTATTTTCTTTATGCACAACTGACCTAACTTCTTAAAATTTAGTATACATATATTCAGTATATATATATTATATTATATATTTATGTATATATATTTGAATACCTTTAATATTTAAAAAATTTCTAGCAATTTTCTAAATAGTTTTCGTATTTTTTAAAGGATTGCTCATAGTGACTAGGGGTTTTCCACATATTTCATTTTGTGCTATTAGCATGATTTATTAAAAATGATGAAAATGATTTTGTAGTATTAACAAGATTTATTAAAAGTATTTTCTTTTCTTCTATTTTCTTTTCTTATTGAATAACATTCTGGTGTATGAACGTTCTTTGTAGGGTATTATCATTTGTTTTTAAATTCTTCTGATACTGAATAATATTTGTAGAAAACCACCTTATCATTTTGAGCTTTCTTTTGAAAGTATGAAAACTTTTAAAATTGCTTGAAACCTTTTAAATTTTTAAAATATTCAAATTGGTTTTGTTCAATGTTCATTAGTTGCCAAATACGACAAAATCATGAAGTTTTTCTTTCTTTTTTTCTAGCCGAACTACTTTAACTTCTCATATCTTTACCACTCATATCATATCTTACATAGTTTTAAATGATTTAAAGCAAAAGAATCGTATTGAATTTTAAATTGCTATAAATTTTTTTTTACTTTTATCGAATACTTTTAAAGTTATAGCAAAAAAACGTAAGACAAAAAAAAAAAAATAAAAAAATAAAAAATAAAAAATAAATAAACATTTATAAAAAATTTCCATATTTCCATAAATATTTAAGCTAGGCTTACGACATTCTGTTTAATTATTGCATATAATAATAATAAAAGGGTGATTAAAAACATTATTTTCCATTTGTAATTAATTGTAGGTCTATCAAACCTCTAAAAGTTTAAACTTCATTGATATGTATGAGAAATCGCATGATCTAAACACATCAGAAGTTAAAAAATAATTCGTTAACTATTTCTGGAGAAATAGGAAAAAATTTATTAGCATAGAAGTGTTTCCATCATTTTGTCCTCCCCTATCATATATATTCTATTTAGATT
>NC_092214.1:10275092-10408745 GCF_043381705.1 Parasteatoda tepidariorum | reverse complement strand
TATATATACACTGAATGTTATTTGCTTCATATTTTTCCTACCAAATCTATTATTATTATATCTTATTATATTATCAAATATAATTATTTTGTACGATTTAAGCTATAAGCACTGTTTTTTATTGTTGCTTCTTTGCAAAGTTTTGTTAACTGTTAAATTAGTATATTTTTAAAACATTTTTTACTTTTGCTACACGCCGGTAAGTTTGTTTTCTGTTTTCTTTTATTTCATACTTATTTTCAATTGCAATTTTATTTCTCACCAATATAGAAGCATCATAAAAGAGTAATTTTTATCTTAGGATAATTGTTCTTTATTCAGAAATATAGCATATATTGTAAAGGATGTGTCGTGATGAAGACCTTTACGTTTTCTCATTAAAGGTTTTTCTATTTCATTTTATTTTATTATTCTTCTTTGTGTTTATATATATGGAATATTTTTTCAAATTGCTTTTATATATTTTTTTATATTTTATATATTTTTTGCTTTGGTATATTTTTTAAAATTGCTTTCACTGTATTTATGACTAAAATAGATATGATCGATGCTGTTTATGTATTGATGGGTATTGAGTTGACTTTGAAGTCAACAGCAGGGAGGACGTACTCTGACAGGTGATGATGCTTTCACCTTTCTTGTCTGTATCACTGGATTCACTGTTGTCTTTACGAACAGGTGGTAGATACATGTGTAAAGGAAATTGTTTTTCTCCCAATGGAAGACTGCTTTCTTTCATCAGAGGACCTGAAATCACAGAAAATAATCTTTCAATTCCCCAATTGTAACATTTCTCATGAAACGCGTTTCACAAATGGTACAAGTAGGACAGATATGATTTAATCCGATAGAGACAATCTGCCACACCAAAGAGATACGGTTAAAGATAAAACATTAAATGGACAGAAAATAAAAATAAAAAATTAATGATTTAGAAATATTTTAATAATATGATATAGTAGCCAGATCATTGAAAATAGAGTGATAGAGGATGTGGACTGTCTCCCACATTCATAAATATATTTCATGCATTGTCATGAAATTCTGGGTTTAACTTAAATGGTAATGATCTTGCTGCTATAGTAGCAATAGTGATATAATTGAGCTATAGTAGCTTCAATAACGAGAAATTAGTTCAATTTTAATATAATCAGTCGTATTATATTGTCTTCAAAGTGACTATGAAATGTCTACGACTAATTTGCAGACGTTTTAAAGGCAAATTATCCTGAAAATTAAAAAATGACTATGAAATGTGTCCTCAAAACATATGCAGATATTTTAAAGAAAAAGTAAAATTTTCGAAATATTTGAAGATTTCTGAAGAAACTCTTAAAATAAATTTATCAAAAGATATTTTTAAATTATTTTTTAGTGAGGAAACTCTGTCGGGCTAAATTTTCTCTGTTTTGACATCTTTGTCATTTTTTCTTACCGAAAGAATTACAAAAAAATATTTTATCGAATATTTACTTTTAGTACCAAATTTCTATTTTTATCAGAAGTTATATTTGAAAACTAATCATAAACATTCTTACCAACAGATAAAGCAGCAGGATGAGCTACTAAATGACTATTGCCTCTTGCTTGAAAGAATGGATTTGCCAGGAATGATTGTGCCATCTATAAAAAGAAGAGATTCTCAGAAAATGTGCTCTCATTTTATTTTTTGCTTTAAATTAGCAGAATAAACTTACGGGATAGGAAGGTGGTAAAAGTCCAGCTACTGTCGAGCCTGCTAAAGACACTACTGAATGGGATGATGTAAAAACTGGAGCAGTAGATGCAGAATCCAGAGCTTGAGAACTAGAATAGACAAAATGTTATGATATAACATTTGGCTGCTTCATATGCTAACCTTTAACCCGTTCTAGATCGGAAAAGCAGAAAAGTTCTTTTCCAGGCTCTCTCAGAGCCTCCGAGTATTTACTAATACGAGATGTTATACGAAAGTACCAAACTGAAATCACTTCTGTGTGGCGCGGTAGTAGGAAAGATTCGTCTCATAAATGATACAGTGGGGCATGAAGGGAGAATCACGTATATGAGATTACGATCCTGGAGGGTTTAAGTATTAGTAAGGTTGCAGAAACCTGTTTGCATTATTTTCTAAGGGTTTTACGAAATGACGCTTTCTATCGATAAATTTGGAGTCTTTTTGGACGAACTATTCGAGTATAATAAGAATATTTTACCCAAGTCAAAGTTTTTAATGGTTTTTTATTGATGGACTAACATAATCTTGATGGTAACCATCATGAACCATTATATTTTTTGATGGTAACTAACATAAGTAACCATCACCTCAATGTAGGAATTCGGATTGATTCGTCCCACATAAAAATAGCAACTTGTTTTGATGCTTTGTTCATGTTAAACCATCACGAATATTCATCATAGTATCTTAGAAATCAAATATTGGAACGATCATGAACAAACATCATCCCAATGTAGGAATTCGGACTGATTTATGATAATTCAATATAAAAGAAAACTATTTTGATGGTATATTCCAAGAAAAACTTCCCTTAAGCCATCATGAAGTGTATAGTTGGAACTATCATGAACCATCACGGATTGTTGGTCCATGAAAGTCAAACTTCTTTTGATGGTTAATCATCGTCGTATTAAAGTAGTATTTTTCATCATGAATAGCACTGAAACCAACATAAACCATCAAAATGTTTTGATGGGACCATCTGGAATTTTGTCTTGGGAAGAGTCAAATACAAGTATATTTAAATAACCCTTAAAGAATATGACCGCTAGAACTGCTAATTAAAAAAAAACTCACTCGCTCGTGTGACACTTGAAGTAACTTCCATATACATATTTGAATTATTCATGTTATTGTAGAGTAAATTATAATTAGATGCTGAACTTTCTTCCCGAACTTGTGACTTTCGGTTTTATTTCGGACTTAATTTAAATTAAAGATTGATTTCACTTCACTATTTCACACATAATGAATTTTTAACTGGCTTATTCATAACCTATCTCATTTCTCGAACCTGCGATTTCTGATCGAGTTTCCTTCCCTTTGAATTTATATATTTCTGCTTCGACTATCTGAGTTTCGTTATATAGGATTCCTTTGACATTATTCTTAATTTTTGTTACTTTTTCTGAAGACGATCATAGGTGTATTACTGTTTGTGGTATTTTGCCAATGGTCTGCAGAAACTGCTCTTGCACTGATTGCATGGTAAGGTTACCCTGATGAAACTGTCATACATGTTAATACATTCAAGCCTTCTATTCAGAGCAATTATATATGATATGCAATTTACAATAATATAAAAAGATAAAAATAATAAAAAGTTTATTTGCATGCAGATGTATATTAGTTATTATTAATAGTGTAGGGTCCAGTTAATAGCAACATGGCCTACAGTTTTTGCTGCTTGCCACGTTTGTATATTTCCCGTATAAAAATTTATTTTCGATCATTAATGATGTTTTTTCTTAGATAGATTGGAAAAATATAGATTTAAGGAAATCAATAAGGAACACTATGTAAATTTAATTCGCATCTTTAAGAACTCACCTATTTTTTGGCTTACTGAGGTTAAGCGGCGTGTCACTTCCACTTGAAGGTGCATAATTGGTCAAAGGACTTGGAATTAGACCCCAATGCTGCATCTAGATAAATATTAAAAGATTCAATAATATACCGGGAGTCAAACAATTTATCACATTAAATTCCTTCTAATCAAACTATCAGGGTTTCAGTTTTAGTCAAGAGCATATTTTACCCATTCTAATTAGTTACTTCAGCCTACAATTAAAGTTTCAAATATATAAGATAAATGACCCAAATATGGGCATCTCTAGGAATTTTAATAATTCCAATTTTTCTATCATCAGATTAAAAATTTGTAAGAAGGTCCATGCATTTATCTTGCAGAGGCTAACAGGAAGAAGAAGAGAAACACCAGAATGGAAAACGTTTATTAGTTACAATAATGGATACTGGGAACTTCATGTCGGGAACTTATGCTTATGTTTGGAATCCTTATACCTAATAAATTTTAAAATGATGTAAACAAAGCTTAAAATCAACTTAAAATGGAATTTAGATTTGTCACAAGATGGACACATAAATAATAGATTTCCCTTTCTTAGAAGGTAATCTTCGTGGGTTTTGAACCAAGACCTTCTAGAAAAGGGAAGGCCTCTGCATGGATCAATTTAGTAGTCAGACGTAGTCAATTTAGTAGTTTAGTAGTAACATAAAATGTGCAATGGAGGGAGATACGAAATGTGTCACAACCCAAGTCAAAATTTTTGATGGTTTGTTAATTTTGAACCATCAGAAATTTCCATCATAATTTTTTAGAAATCAAATGTTGGAATGATCATAAAGCACAATCATCCCAATGTAGGAATTGGAACTGATTTTTGATGGTCCAACATTAAAAAAACAAAAAAAAAAAACAAAAAAATTTTTTTTTGATGGTATATTTCTGACAACCAACAAGAATTCCCATTAAACCTGTGGAAATAAGTACAGAGTACTGCCAGTAACTATAGAGTATGTTTTTGAAGGTTTTGTCGAGAAATCAGTTAATTGATTCCTTCTGCTCTCGATACGAATTACGAAATTGAAACTTCTAAAAACACACTTAAGAGGTGTTTTCTCGCAGCATCTTGTATTTTAGGTGAAATTTTTGATGTTTTTTTGCACGTTTGATGATAGAGTGTCGTACAATATAAGCAATAACCTTTCTTAAAAATATAAAATATAGGAGTCACTTTATTGCATTAGGAGAAATAGTGCTTGATAATTTTTATAGCATCTTTAGATTTTTTTCTCTAAAATTTAAAGCAAGAAAGGGATGTGATTTCAATATTTGAGTAAGAGATTTAATTCTGCACATTTGCCTGTTTTTAGATTTTTAAAAATTAAATTTTATTACAATTTAAACAGGCTGCTAAAATTTTTTTTAACGTAAATTACTCAAAAACAAGCATATTTATCAATACCTTAAAAGCAAACAAATATATAATGCTAAACTACTTTTAAAAAAACGCTAATTGCAAAAATTATAGTTTAAATCTTATTTTATAACCGTCGTTGAACAGCCGACCCAATTATTTGGGTTTACAACTACTAATGCTCAACTCCGTAACCTTGTAATTTTGAACCTAATCCAGAGGACAAGGGAACTCTCGGATCAAGTATTGGGAGAAATTGCTCTTTGTGAAGGACTTTTTGATGGAACTAACCGGTATTTGCGTTACAGGCAGAGGAAGACCACGAAAACCTCTCACGGTTAGCCTAACGGCAAAGGGACTCTAGCCTATGATCCGTCTACCACTGAGGATATTTCACGTCAGCACTGTGGTCAGTGCAGGCCGGATTCATTCCGACCAGCCATCGCTGGGGGTTCGAACCTTGTTCACCTCATTGGAAGGCAAACGCTCTATCCCCTGAGCCATTAGGACTAAAAAAAAAATTATATTTGAATGGTTTTGTCAGAAAAAAAAGGAATCTCTAATACAGCACACATTATATTATCTGAAATTATGATTGGATGACTGTCTTGTATTTAAAATATTTCAAAAGATAATGCCAAATATAGTAAATAAATATCCATCAGCAGGTCATTTGTGAAAATTAAATGAAAATGATTAAAATCTTTTTGTCTCTACCCCTACGACACTTGACCTCAGTTAGAATGAATAAAAAAAGATTCTGTTTAATCTATCTTAAAACAGATAACGCAGTTAGTAATTTGAAATCTATAAGAAAAAGGCTTTTGTCCGATATTAAAATTACATTTCCTACTTAGAATCATTTACTTAAGTTTCTGCCCCCCCCCTCCCCGTGTGGTAGGTGCAATTATTTAAGCAACTTGGTGAAAAGATTTTAATTTCAATAAAGAAACAATAAAACTAGTTGGTATCTTTCATTTGAATTCCTTTTAATAATGTATTTTTCTTTTCGCCGTCAAGAAATAATTATGATTGTAGCAATTGTGGGGACTAGCGAATGAAGCGAGAAGGGGTGGACCATTTTATTTATAAGTTTTAATCACACAATAATATAAATCACACAATTTATTTATAAAATAAATTGTGTGATTTCTAAATTCATATTATAGTACATTTCTTTTAAGGTGTAAGTTTTTTAAAACCGTATATTATAATTCCAATTTAGTATATTCCATTTCGATTTCAGTGTAATAAATTTCATTTTGATTCCAATTTAATACTTTCCATTTTGATTCCAATTTAATACATTCCATTTTGATTTTAATTTAATACTTTCCCTTTTGATTCCAATTTGATACATTCCATTTTGATACCAATTTAATACATGCCATTTTGATTCTAATTTAATACTTTCCATTTTGATTCCAATTTAATACATTGCAAAACTATTTACAAGCTTACAAGATATCGATTAACTGTTGTTTGTTTATGAAGCGAAATATGTCCCTTAAAAATAATACTAATTTGATATATGTTCTAACGTGCTTTTGCAATAGAGCAAAAATATTTTTTAAAAAACGGAATAAAAAAAAGCTGAAAAATATACGCATTAGTTTACATTTATAGAAAAAAAAGGAGATTGAAAAGAAAAGTTGTAAAAAAATTCATTTTTTTAAGTGTTTGTAAGGGATTTGCTTAAATCAAGTTAAAACATTCAACTAAAATAAAACTTTCTTTCCTAATGAGAATCAATTAAATCCATCAATATATTAATAAAATGGATCAGACATTATTCCACAGATATATTCCTACTTAATCTTAAATTTTATTGTGAATTTGACGATTTTAAAATACTTTCTATTATAATCTTTTCAACCAATTTTGCATTACGAGCCATTGAATTTCTTCCAACGAAGCGCTAAAAAAAACAAAAAAAACAAACACTGCTTTTTCGAACAAATGCTTTAAATTGCAAAACACTCCCCCTCGATTCTTTTATTCACCGTTCGTTGTCATTTATGTACAAAAAAAATTGTCTTTATCACGCTATATTTTCTTGTTGTATAAAGATTGGAAACTGAATTATCGTTGTAATGAAAAATAAAAGCTAAAGAAAGAAAGAAAGAAAAAAAAAGCAAAACAATTGGAAGCCTATATAAGAAAAGAATGAAAGAATAATTCGAAGTCGAGCATGAATAATGAAAAAAGAAATTAATTAAATTTTTATTGAATGGTAGGCGCCGAGATGTATAGAACAAAAGCAAATGATAAAAGGTTTTGAAAATGGGAGAGATTAAAAAAAATTGCTTTCACCTTAGCATTAAGTTAACAGCTAAGTGACATGAATAATATATTCGAGAGAAAGGCTTTTCCAACTATTCTGTCGGGACACGGTTAAATGAAGACCGTAGATATAAATGGTCAGGAATGACTACTCTAAAAAGAAAAATCTTTCTTTTCTAACTTCAAATTTCCACTTAAGATCTAATGATTCATTCTCCCTTGGTACGCCTTCCTAAAAATGCCTGATTATCACTAAAGATATTAACTTTTATTTCTTACTATAATTAAAGCTCAATCAGAGCTTATTTATTATCAGTTTATATTTCCCACGTGTGTTCTTAAAATATTTCTTCGAATAATAGAAGATGTAATTCATTAATTCAATTGCAGCAGACTGCTTCAGAATTTTTAGTCTTTCGTGCTAATGACACTGCTTTTATAAATGTTGAAAATGATTTTAAATGATTTTCAAAGTTGAAATGTATACTTTTTATTGATATAGGTCACTGCATTGACATCGAGGATACTGATACATTTCGAATCTTCCTATTTGCTAACTATAATTTTTCTCCATCGATAAAAATAATTAAAAAGAAATAGCATTTTTTTTTTTGCAGTTCAAGCTGTGATAGATATCTTTACATCTAATCGGCCGTCAAAATAGTTTTTTTTTTAATTAAACGGTTTAACTTTTCTAAACTTTTGTAGTCATATTTAATTACATATTTCATCCAAAGCCTAATTGATTTAAATGAACAGTATTGCTCTATACTTGTGATGCCAACATAATATTTCCTAGCTTTTAAATTTCCTTCCTTTCATGAAATCCTACACACATACATATTCCTTTTCACTCCGAGGATAGGGCTTCTATCATAGCTTTCTATCTCACTCTATTTGTGACCAGATATTTTTTCCTCTCTCCAAATCTTTCCTATTGTTTTTAATTCGTTTATAGTCATCCTGCGGTAAGTATTTTTGGGCCTTCCTCTTTTTCTATAGCCCTGAGGGTTCCAATCAAAAACTAGTTTTACTTTAAATTTTTCAGTTTCACGTAGAGCATAACCAATCCATTTCTATTTACGTTTCTTAATTTTCTGATCAATTGGTTTCTGTTTTGCTTTTCCAAGGATTTCTACAATACAAATTTTATGAAACCAATGGATACGCAAGATTCTTCTTAAACAGTTGTTATTGCGAAGTTTTTTCACGTTATTTTTATTGTCGTGCCCTGTCTCAGATCCATATAGTAGGACAGATTTAACATTAGTATTGAAAATTCTAATTTTTGTTGAATTTGGTATGTTTTTGTTTTTTCCGAATTTATTGAGAATAGCGTAACTGCTTCGGCTTTGTTTAATCTAATATAGTATAAAATATAATAAAGTATAATTTAATGAGCTCTCCCCTTTGTTGTTATTTATACTTCCAAGATACGTAAAACTGCTTACCTCCTCTAGTTTATTATTTTCTAAGAATATGAATGTAGTGAGTCTACCACTACAAAAATACATTTCCAAATCACTAGTATATAAGACATGTCTACTCACTTCTATGTTGAGGTACCTTTAGATATATGAAGGTTGGCATTGTCGATATCCATTCTCCCCACATTGGTGACCTTCGAACTTGATATAAACACGCCTACTTTGGCACAAACTCCCACTTCGAATTGAACACGCTTATTTCGATGGATGGTCTACATTGAAAAGTTGACTTGCTACTTGTGACTGCAAACTTATCCACCTCCCAGCTCTGTTGCTACTCAGTCTCAATCACAAACAGCGTTGGCCTGTATACACTCGACTGCTAATGGCAACACAAGAGCGACCTCGACCGTGAGCTTAAAACAGCTCTCACGATCAGCACTCAAAGTCCGGTGATCTTAATACAGATCTCCCGGCTTCTCACAAAACAGGCGTGAATTAAATAGTGGCATCCTTTCATCGAATTCTATCACAGATATAATTCTGGTAGGGGAGTACTGTAGTGTGTCTACCACTACAGAAATACATTTCCACTTCACTAGTATATAAGACATGTTAACTCGATTCTATGTTGAGGTACCTTTAGATAGATGAAGTTTTGCATGGTCAATAATTACTATCCCCACAATGTAATTTAATTGCTTAGGATTATTTTTTAAAATTTTAGTTTCATTTTGGTTGATACCAAGCCCCATTTTTAATCAATACGGCGTTATTATTTCATTATTATAAGTGTTATATATATATATATATATATATATANATGTATGTATGTATGCATGTATGTATGTATGTAAAACAAATTGGTATTCCTAGATAAATCAATAAATCCTGTCAATTTTGTGTATAGAAAAATAAATATTTCAAAAAGTGATCTAATTGAGGCGAAGTACTTAAAGATACTTGCATTTACATGGCTTATTTCCATAATGCTTGTCCTTCAAAATCAAAAAGATTTCGGAAAAAAAGTTTGCCATCGAAAAAGTGAATTAATCTGGAATTAAACTTTTTTTTCAAACAGGATCAAAAGTGTTTTCCTTTAGTTTTATAATAGATCAAACTCCCAAGTCACGTGGCAAAATAAAATGCTAAAAAAATGCAAATAATTTTGCGAGACGAAATGCAAATTATGAATGCTGACACAAGACTTCTTGGTTGAGTATAGTTAAGGTTATGATAGAAAAGGGAATCCAATTTATGCACACAAACAACGAACACATTAGGCAAATTTCGTTCACTTTCTAAAAAAAGAGGAGGAAAGTTTCAAATAACTAAACAATATTGAGCATAATAAATGCGTGCACAAAAACCATCAATAATAAAAAAGGAGAAAGTAATAAAGTCTTTGCTTCAATTCTTCTGAAAATATCTCTATGCCTTCCTCTGACTGTTTTACCGAATAAAGTTATGAGAGGCAACGCCGCTTATTATGCTTTTCCAAAGACGACGCCAACTTTAATGCACATCTAAGAGAAAATTCCATTTTCTAAGATGACCGTGCTCTAGAAAAACTTGGGGAGAGAAAGAAAGAAAAAAACTCTCGTTCATCTGTTTGAGCCTATTTACTTCTATGAACATTTTTTTTTCCCCTTCTAAATATAAATCTTTATTTAACACAGGAGATATTCCAGATGCACTTTTATTCCACGAGAATAATTATGCGATTTTTTTTTCTTTATATTCGAAATTTAAGAATTCAAAAGGGGAAAAACTTTCTTGGAATAAAGTAAAAAAATGATCGGTTTAAGATGACGTCAATAAAATGCAAAAATTATGAAATACGTTTGCTACTATAATGAAAACATTCAATTCTTTTGCATCGATCCTCCATCTTATTTTTCGAAGAAAATAATCAACACTTCCGTCTAAGGTAAAATTATTAAGGTAAAATCTCTATTGAAATTCAGGACTTTATGTGTCGTAAAACAAACGCGTTAGTAAAAAAAAAAAAAGCATTAATTCTTTGAAAAGCTAATTAAAATCAGTGAAGACGAGTTAAACTTTCGGCTTAGTACTAGCAAGGTAATATTCAGGACTGTGTGCGTCTTACAAAAACGCAGTTAAAAAACCACATTGAATCAGCGACGATGATCAGTGAAGCCAACTCAGCACTCTCAGCTGAATTTTATTAAAGAATTCTTTAGAGTGTAGTTGAGGCCTATTCGAATCAATTGATAAATTGATTCACAAGTTGTGGTGGTACGAATTTTGCCTTTTTAGAAAAAGAAACATTTTCATGGATACATTATTTTTAATGTAGAGAAAATCGAAAGAGTGGTTAGTTCTATGCATACTATTCTTATACTACTATGTACATTTATGTAGATATAAATAACTTGAGTGTGTAAACAGCATTTTAATCTATGTTTTTAAAACGAATCAAAGTTCTACATAGAATTCAAATTATTTTAATGATGCAAAATATTATATCTATAGATAAATAGATAACTGAAGTATGCGCAGGAACATTTTAATCAATATTTTTGAAACAAATCGAAGTTCTTCGTAGAATAAATTTTATTTTAGTGCAGCTGAAAATATCATGTTCTAAAAGTGTCGGTTTCAGCACAGATCTTGAAAATTGGGGAAAAAACTGTTTTTGAGCAAACATTAACTGATTAAGTTCGAATGATTTTTTTCCAGCAATTTTCTGGCCTTTCATATCGTTAATGATTGACAAACAAATTCTATAATAAGCTTCCACAAACACAATTTAACAACCAAATTATTTAAAATGTCTTTGACTTATTCAAAAAACAAAAGATACCTATAAAAAAGCTAACCTAAAAACCGATACCTAAAAACCTATAAAAAAGAACGCGGTAAATTTTTAACCAGTATTTCGTGAAAAGTTTCTCATAATTCCAAAATTCAGTCCAAAGTGAAAGATCAGTTTATTTTAGTTACACCATAAATTGTGCAGTATGATAAGGAAACAATTTCATGGTGCAACCGATTGCACCAAAATTTGGTAAAAGACGTAAAACTTTAATGGTGACAGTAAACTAAACGATATTTGTTTACGACGCCATGCTTTTTTTACAATTTTTCTTTACAACTGTTGTTTCGAGAATCAACTTATTTAGGTAGGCAAATGCTTAATTTGCATGAATTAAACTTCATTTCTTCTATGTTGCCCTTCTAAATTTGGTTGGTGGTATAAAATGGTTAATGGTATATCCTAAAATAACCTACACGACCGATAAATAGTTTTGTTACGGTAAATAGCAAGCTTGGCCTGCATTTGAGTGCTTTAAAAGAAAGTAATAATGGCGCAACCATCCTTTGCTTTTATAAAAGAAAAAAAAAAGAATTGAAATGGATATTTTGTTTCTTCAAAGCACCTACTTTTGGTGCAACATTTTATTAATATTCGGAGGTAAAAGTTGACCTGGTGTAATGGTAAAATTGACCTCCATTTTATGTTGCCAGCAAATGAATATGGCTCGGAATTTTTAACTAATATTTCGAAATGATGTTTGAAAATATATTGCTTGAAAAAGTCGTAAATTTCCCGACTGCATCATGTCAAAAGCTTATCAAAATCTAAAATTATATGTGATTAGTGTCTTAACAATTGAATTTATTAAAATATTTTCTGAATAGAAATCAATTCATAACCTAACTTTTGAGAAGTGAGAAAAACTAGTTAAAATAATTTTTTTAAAAAAATTTTAAATAACATAGTACGCTTACAAGCTCATGTGTTTACTAAGCAAATAACTTATAATTTAAGCAATTAAGAAAAGAATTCAAAATATTAATGCAAACAATTAACAAAAATAAAAATATAAATAGCATCCAAATGGAAAAAATGCGCTAAGCAGCAGAGAAACCAAGAGGAATAAAACACATGAAACGAAGAAAAATTAGTAAAAATTGAAAAAAATTAGTAAAAATTGAAAAAATGAAAAAATATGACAATCAAGGCTGACATCAGCCCTGAATTGTCACAAAATTGCAAAACTCTTTCTATCGAGAAAGCTAAGACAAAAGTCAAAAATGCTTTCTCTGTACCCCAAAAGTTTTGCCCCGGTCCAGAAAAAGAATACAAAAATACAAGAATAAATAGTGAAATATGTAATACAATGCAGTTTAATTTACAGAAGCATAAAACTGCTTTATGCTTCTGTAAATTAAACTGCATCCTGATGACGTCAGCCTTGATTGTCATATTTTTTTCATTTTTTTCAATTTTTACTAATTTTTTTCAATTTTTACAATTTTTTTCAACTTTTACTAATTTTTTTCAATTTTTACTAATTTTTTCAATTTTTACTAATTTGTTTCAATTTTTACTAATTTTTCTTCGTTTCATGTGTTATAATTTAAGCATTTTCCGACCTATANATAAAACTGTTTTATGCTTCTGTAAATTAAACTGCATCCTGATGACGTCAGCCTTGATTGTCATTTTTTTCTTCTTTTTTTTCAATTTTTAATAATTTTTTTCAATTTTTACTAATTTTTTTCAACTTTTACTAATTTTTTTCAACTTTTACTAATTTTTTTCAATTTTTACTAATTTTTTCAATTTTTACTAATTTGTTTCAATTTTTACTAATTTTTCTTCGTTTCATGTGTTATAATTTAAGCATTTTCCGACCTATATAAGTAGTTAAAACAAATTTAAAAACAGTACGCTTACAATCTCATGGGTTAACTAAACAAATAACTTATAATTTAAGTATTTTCTAACATATATAAGAAGTTAAAACAAATATAAAGAACTTAAAACAACATAGTACTTTTACAATCTTATTGGTTAATTAAACAAATAACTAATAATTTAAGCATTTTCCGCCTTATGTCAAGAATAAAAAGTTAAAATAACGCTTCCAATCTAGCTAAAATCCTTCTCAAAAGTGATTGTATAAAAATGATATTCATAGTGCAGGATGAGTGAGGAACAATAGAAGGATGCTTTTCAAGTATTTTTGTGTGGGGTTTTTTAAGGATTCCCATCAGAATTTTGTGAAGCATTTATTAGCTCTGTTTTGAATCAATGTGGTTTTATGTGGAGAGGGAATGAAGCGTGCGTAAGTGTCTAACGGGAAGAGGCACGTTTCGATATCAGAGGGGCTTTTCTAATGGAAATAAAACTCCCCCCTTCAACCAAAAAAAACTCTTTTTTGAATAGGTTTTGTAATGAGGGATCCTCTTGAAGGGATTTTATACTAATGCAATATGGAGACAACCCATTAAATGATATTTTAAGAGACTAACATAATCCAATGATTACTAAAGTATTTCAAATCTAAAGTATTTAAGTAGTTTAAACTTTTTTTTTGCGTTTTATTACTTTTTATACTATTTCTAAAAGTTTAAATTGCATATTAAATCGATAAAACATTTGACAATCATACTGAATGGTTTCGATTGATGTTGTACAATGGGTGTTCCATTAAGACAGCTCTTAATATATATTTTCAAATTCCTTGTCAAATATGAAGAAAAATAAAAGCATTAAGGGTTTCAAATTAATGCTTAAACAAGGAAATAAGATTTTAAAGAATTACTACTAAGAAAGGTGAGTATACACAACATTCAAATTGCAGCCGATAGAAGTTGAAAAATAATTGTTAGAAGCATCTTCTTTTATCAAATAGTGTTTTTTTTTTCATTTCTATTAAATATGTAACTACAATTGTTTCGAGAATTTAAATGCAAAGTATCGAGTTTAAAATTTCGAATTAAAATTCCATAACCACTTTTTTTGAGGAAGCAAAATTTTCTTTTCAAATTTATGAAAGCAATGATTCATATGCTTCGAAAAGCAGTTATAGAGAATAAGTTTGTTCCAATAAAAATTAATTTTTTCATTTATTATCATTATTCGCTCGCAGAAAAAAATATAAAAATTTTATGTTCATGTCTGAAAACTTCAAAAAGTATTGAATTTAAGGTTAAAATGTTTTCAACCGAAGGAAAATCATCTAAAGAGGAAGCTATTCCGCAAGAAAAACTTTTAAAGTTAAAATTTAGTGAAAAGAGGTAAATTGAGAGTAAAGTTTCAAATACTGAAAAAATTGCCTTCAAAATATCAAAATACAAACGAATTATTGCAAGATACACTGAGTAATATTAAGTAATTTTGACATTAATTGCTTAAATTTTGATATTTTGAAAAATAATTTCAACGTTTGAAAATTCATAGTTGGTTTAAGTGAACTCTTTTAAAATGTCAACGGATGTGAATTTAGCATGAAAAATTCCTCTTAAGAAGTTAAACTGTCCATGTTTTGTAGAATATTTTGAATCTTCATATAGGAAACATTTATTCTCTCGACCCCACTAAGCTCTCAAAACGGTGGAAATAAATTTAATTTTTTAATCATTTTTACTTTATTTTCACAAATAAACTAACGATGGATTCGGTTGCCTCTTTTGAAAGACCTTCATCCAATCATAACTTGATAAGTAAGGTGCGTGCGGTATTCTCTTTTTATTTATTTATTTGCGAGAAATTTTCTTTGGATAAACGAGATTTATAATTATAATATATTTATAATATGACAAAAACTTTTCGATTCACTAAAAAGTTCCTTGATATGGCGAAATACGCAGAAAGTAAAATTAACTCGAAGGGGTCCAAACTTTTGACCGCTTTTCTGTATAAACTGTTGGGACCCTATTATCCAGATAGCGGCCAACTTCCTATATTTCGAGGGTCGTTAATCCAAATCGATTGAAAAGAAACTGCTAATGCATTTTTGTGTCAAAACTTTCTTCTGCACTAACATTATTTCCCCGAACCATTAAGGCAGAGTTTTATTATGTGATAATTCTATCATTAGATCAAAAGTTATTCTTAATGATCAATATTTTTTTGTGTAAACTGTAGGGAATATTTTTATTCAAATATGTACATTTTAAAAAAGCATTGTTCTTTGTATATTATTATTTATACTATTAATGTATTATGATAGACAGAACTTTTTTCGGCTACAACAAGTATTACCACTTTTTTTTATTTAATGAAAGGACTCTTAAAACGGACACTAGGTACAAAAATAGGTTTATCTATAGATTTTACAACTAAAGAATTTGAATGTATTGTTTTCACTCTTTACTTCAAGAGAAATATTTTATTCGTTCTGACCACAAATGTAAAGGAATCAGAAGATTCTGCATTACATTCTGCACTACAATTACTCAGGAATTTTTTTTTTTTTTTTTTGAAATTGAAAGTTGTAGTTATGGCGACAACTTTGATAAAATCCTGCATACTACTTCATTAAATATTAATTTAGAACAATACGTGCATATTTTAAGAAAATAAAGGTAAAAGTTTCCGGCAAGTTATGTGTTTAGTCACAAATTATTATTTAGCGATATTTTTTTCTAAGTAATACTAACAAACCCTAACAATTTAAACGAAGTTCCAAAATGTATATTTCTATGAATCATAAATAGGTAATAGTTTAACTTAGAATATGGGAAACGGTTAATTAAATAATCTAAGTAATAATATCGTCATAATCCAACACTTAGATGAAAAAGAAGATGAGCAAAACTAGCTCTAAAGAACGCTTGTAATATTTTGCTAATAAATATTTAGAAATAACAATTATGTTTATGCACTTGCCAAAATATTGACAACTGGCTTTCTCGAGAGACTATTACGTACATGTAAATTAATAATTGTGCTCATTTGTTTACTTCATAATCAATCATATTAATACGATAATTTTGTATGCAATTAAAAAATTCATTAACTGGTTTCTCAATAAGTTTTTAAGGCATTTGTAGTAACAAAAAAAGCGTTACAAATATTGTTTAAGAATAAAAACATTTGAAGCGTTACTTGTAATGACTAAACATATTTTTCCAACAGATTAGTTTAGTCCTTTAGCGCTATTTTTATTTCTAATTTAGAATATTGTTTTAATTTTTAGATTAATTTGGTCTCCTAATATTGTTTTTATTTATTTTTATCATTTTCATTAAATTGTAAAAGCCAAAATCATTATTTTCAAATCAGTGTATGTTTAAAATTTTAAGGCAAAGGTTTTAAGATATAATCGAAGCATATTTTTAAAAATTACTGTAACGTTCCATCATATTGCTTGAAAAACAATAAACTTTTAAAAGAATTGCAGCAAAACTAGAGAAATAAAAATCTTGAGTAAAATTTTGTTGACTAAAAAGACACGTTATGGTATTCAATATTAATTATTTATAGTTTGCTAAGCTTGTATATTTTGTACAGATAAAGTTGCTGCCTCATATTTTGAACTTCCTCTGAAAATAAATGGCATTTCCTACCTTCGATTTCAGGGGAAAAAGTTCCTGAATTTTTATTTTACAAAAGACAGTTTTAGAAATTAATTCTCTCAATTGCACAGTCAAGTTGATACTTTTTGGACATCAATATTTTCTACAAGAGCTTATATTAAATTAATGGTGGCTAGGTTTTTTTTGTTAAAAAAAATGCGACTAGTGACGACACAAGGGACATTTTAGAAATTAATATCTCATATTGTCATTCTGAATTCATGAAATACCGGGATGCATTTCTTGCATATCAATATTTTTATAAAATACTGGCATGCACTTTGACTGTTTTTCAAATTGGTCTTAAAATCGCAACTGAAATCACAATTTTAAAGTGAAAATGAGACTGACTTTTAAGAATCAATGATAATGAGACTTAAAAAGATAAATTTAGAAATACCAAGCGTGTATTTTAAAGACAATATTTCTTAGGAGACCTTAAACATAAATTTAGAACATAAGAATTAGAATATAATAATAAGATTTAGAACATAAAGGAATCTGCAGCAATCAATTCTTAATGAAACCACCCCCAAAGTTGGCCTGATCTTGATATTGAGAGGAGGGCTCTTTCTTTTCTTTATTTTATACATTTACTTATTTTGCATTTTTAATAGCATTTTTATATTTTTCTAGTTAATACATTCTGAGATTTTGGGCATTTTTTAAGAATTTCTTTTTCAAAAAAGTAGTTATTTCCGCTTCTAAAAAAAAATCACTCCAAGAAAATAAATTTTTCAACCTGTACTTCACTGAAAAAAAATATTTTCGAGAGAAATGTAATAATAAAAAAAGGTCAAACGAAATTAAAAATGAAAATCAAAGGAATAATAATGAAAAAAAGTAGTTTTTATTAAATTCAAATAGATTATCACACACTTTTTCAAATTATGCTTCCCTGGAAGATGTTGATAATTGCTAACAATAAATCATCGTCCATAATAAAAAGTCTCAAATGTGTTAAGTTCAAAACGACGCATCTTTCCACGTTGATGATTGCGAGCAATAAGTAATCCTCAATAATAAAAAGCTATTAAAACAAAGGTAATTTAAAACAGTATTTTCTAAGAAACAAAAAAAAAATATTTAAACCCAAAGCTGAGAATTTACAATCTGTAAAAAGAATCAAAATTTCTATCATAAAACAAATATGAGAAGACAAAACGTGACTGTCGTAAAAGAAGAAAGAAAAAAAATGATTGGAAATTAAAATGCCTCCGTTTCTAGTCTGAGTTAAATGTTTTAATTCTTTTGAAAGATAAAAAGGGAATTTTTTCGCCGACCCCTTGGAATTGTAAATCAGTGTATAGATGGAGCAGAAATAATTGCCATTCCACTGTTGCTCTCCAATTGAATCAACATAGAGACATCTTTCATGTCTTCCGACAGCGCGGGAACAAAAGGCATCCATGAAATATTAAGAGGGAAGGGGAGTAGACTTTGAAAGCATTCCAAATGTTCATTATTCAATCGGGCTACATTAAGACATGAAAAATTCATGCAGATGAAGTGCACGCCAACAATAGGGGATAAAAGGAAAAACAAATCGCTGCTTTCTTTTTCTCGGTGGTTGCGGAGAGATTCGGTAAATTGACTTTTCCTTGTTCCTTCCATCTTTTGTCTCCAGAGGAACTCGGCTAAAGGTAATCGAAAGTGACTTTCTCCTCTAATTCAATAAAAACTCCTCAACTTTTGATTGCATTTCTTGCGCGGACACTCAAAATTATAGGCGCCTCCTTCAACAACTCCTTTCATTCGGATACATGTTTAGCAATTAATTCTTATTCTATGATAAATATTTTCTTTATAAACTTGTGAAATTATTTTACCAACATTGTTGCGTTGCACAATTCTATTGAGCTCTTTCTGTAATTTCTAAATTTTGAATGCAAAATGGCGCAATTCTGTTACTTGACAAGTATTTTATTGACTTCCAATTTGATAGGAATTTTATTGACTCGGATTTTCACTTCCTTGATTCATTTCGAACCATCGATTAAGAGAGTAAGCAATTAAGAGAATACTTATGAAAACTGCAACGCAACACTAAACTGAGAAAACGAAATTGTCAGTCAAACAAATTCCCCCCTAAATAAACTTGTTGAATCCCATCAATTAATATCAATCCGTACGAAAGAAGTTACGGAGCTAAAAAAGAATAGAAACGAAATAGAAGGGATCTTTATGCCAGCTACCATCTGAAAGTGGGATCTTCGGAAAAATCTAATATTTATTCAGAACATTCCATTTTATTTAATAGCCACCGTTGAACAGCCGACCCAATTATCAGTTCACGACTACCAATGTTCAATTCCGTAAACTTGTAATTTTGAACCCAATCCAGAAGACAAGGAAACTACTAGATTGAGAGAATTTTGCCTTCGTTTATTTTTTATTTTATAACCGTCGTTGAGCAACCGACACAATTTAGGGTTTACGGCTTTTATTGTTCAACTTCGTAGTGTTGTAATTTTGAACCCAATTCAGAAGACAAAGGAACTCCTGGATCAAATATTGGGAGAAATTTTCCTTCGTGGAAGACTTTTTGATGGAACTAATCCGCATTTGCGTTACAAGGAGAGGAAAACCACGATAACCTCCCACGGTTAAACTGACTGTGAGGGGACTCTGACCCATGATCCATCTACCACTGAGGTTATTTTAGGTCAGCACTGTGGTCGGTACGAGCCGGGTGTGGAATTCGTATCGACTGGGATTCGAATCCAGTCCACCTCATTGGGAGGCGAGCACTCTATCTCCTGAACCACCATGGCTCTAAACATTTTATTAAGAAGAGCTCGAGCACCTTTAAACTTCGTTGTGACAATCCTTATCTCAATAGAGAAACTTATTAAAGCATTTCTCGCTGCAGCAATTTTGTAAAAATAATTTTTCTTAAACCATTAGAATATATATATATATACGCAAGATTCGTTAATTACGTAGTTTAGTAAGCACTCTGTATGTAATTAAAGTTAAAACTAAGGAAACAAACTAGCTTAAAATTCTCGTAATATTTAAGGAATTAAAGTAATGCTTAAGAAATAATAAAATATACATCTCGTAACTGGGTATTTATTTTGTTTGATTTATTTTTGTCTCTTTTCCTTGAAAGAAAATTTAAATGAAAGTAGATTCAGTAGCAGCGCCTGAGGAAGCCAGGATGAAAAATGCATTAAGAACATTCTTTTGGGAGGTTTAAACGTCGTATTTATTATCTTAACGTGTATTTTATTTTTACCTTTGTACTGCACTTTTATTGTTTAGTAGAAGTAGACTTTCTTTTTAAAAGTATCGATTTTTCCCATCTGGTAGTGCCTAGAATATATAAAAGTGTGTTGCGAAGTTCAGTTTAACAAAAATTGAGCAATCTTAATTTATAACCTGAATAAACTCGAAGCAATTTTCTGTTTCGTGAAATGTGAAAACATATAAATACAATGTAAAATGATAAATCTAAAATGCGTGTAAATAACACAAATAAAATTTTAAACATAGAATATATATTAATATTATAAATGAAAAATTAAATGTAAACTTTTAAAATATGTGTAAAAAAACTAAAAAGAAGGCAGAAACTTAGTGATTTAAAATGCTATTAAAATTAAGTATTTTGATTTATTGTTTCATTTTTAGAGGGATGTAGATTTAGATAGGAAATGTGTATTTTAAGAGGCATACTAAATCAGATTTTTTTGTGACATCTCATTTTAAAGTTGAAATTATATTTTAACTTGATCATGATTGACATTCTCTTCTAATGGGCAAATCATTTGTAATTTTTCTTACTTGTCCTTGCATAGTTTCTACCGCCATTTACCCTGAGTTAGGTCAAGTTATAGTTATAGAAGTTATCATTTATTTCGTTTATTTAGAAGCAATTATGTTATAAATTACCAAAAACTACAACTTTCTTTGGATACGTTTATTATACATTTTTAATACATACCATAGACTAAGGAAATTGTTAAATATATAAAGGTTAATTTAGCACTTTTCTCCTACATCGAATTCTTTAATCTTTACGTTTTATAAAGCTAAAAAAAAAGATTAAATTATAGTTGTGATAAATTTAAATAATAAATTTTACAATTGAGTAATAAAATTAAATATTACAGCAGGTTTTTGCATTTTACAAATATTTTTAGGACAATTAATCTACCGAATTAGAACTCTAATAAAAAATGCTTTGAAAAAATTTTTTTTGTGTGTATCTTAAACCTGAATTTTCAAATTGTATTAGTATCGATTTGGCAAAATTTCCGCAATTCCATACAGTTTTTGTTATGCACAAATTTGCACTTGTAGTGCAATTTGCGTCTCAGAAAACAGTGAGAAATAGATAAATTGTTTTGTAAATATCATTCCATAGCCAAAAAAAAATAAATAAATAAATAAACTAAGTGTATAAAAAAATTCGACTTGATTTTCAAGTGAGAGTATTTCACTTATCTAATCTTAGTCCTTACTAAGCAAACTTCATCTAAGTTGCTTAAAAACACATCCTCAAGAATGAGATAAAAAAAATCTTATTTGGAAGGCAAAACAAATGGTCACCAGGGCGACTAAAGATGAGAAATGGCTATTAGCAAAACATTTCAGGATCACCCCTTCAAAACTGCATTTTTTTCACTATCATTTTTTATCGTTACGAATAGTTTAAAATATTCTAAAAATTAATTTAGTTCACTCATGTCTCTTTAAAGCTTCCTTCATTTTTGAAATGTTTATCATATTTTGAAAATTTCTCGAAAGGCTTAACAACAATAAAAATGGTCATATGTTTAAATAAAAATATATGGAAAACATCCGATGAATGAAGAAGTGAAGAGAGAAGTGAAAATGGTGGAGAAGGAAGCTGTTACGAATGAATTAAAATAAATTTGTTTAATTTTCAATAAATATTTTGTCTTATTTTTATAATTGTTTTATTCTAAATATATATTCATTTTAATTTGAGGGTGCATGTAGTCATTTGAGATATATTGTGCGTATCCTATTTTTTGTACAGAAAAAACAGGAATAATTTTGCGACAACTTCTCTCTATAAAATTATTTAGTATTGACAAAATGTAATGAAAGATCCTTTTAACATTTCAGATAAGTTTGAAACTTTGAAAGTGAACATTTGTGAGCATGATAAAGGAGACGATCATCATCTTAAGTGATGTAAAGAGCTGTTGTCTACTTTCAAACATTCATTTCTTTGAGTTCAATATAACGATTTTCGTCTCTTAACGCACCGAGAGAAGATTTATTTGAATGAAACTACATTCAATAAAAGCTCTTATTTACTTTGGACGAGGTCAAGTCTTGCTGCACAAATTAATCCTTTAATAAATGATCGAAACGAGGCTCTTTGTTCAAACCTCGCAGCGGGCAGTTGACTTACTCAAGAATCAAAGCAAACTCTCCCAAGTCTCTTCTAATTACATCTCGTCCTTTAGAAAGCGGTACTTGAGAGTCGTCCGACCCCTTCCGTTCAAGACATTGTTAAGGGTGGATAGCCCCCGGCACCCACCGCTATTAAATAAAGAGAGTCTGATTTGGAATCGGCTAAGTGCTGAAAATGCTGCAAGGCATTTCCAACCGCTAGAGAGGCTTTCTTTCCATTCCTCAAATTCAATTTAGATTTAACGCATTGTAATTAAAAACTTACCAACAGGTTGAATTCCTTTAGTTTTATCAAAAATATAGGAAACATAACAACACCCTATCTTCGTAGAATTTCCTTGTCCTCTTTTCTGTTTTTTTCCCTCTTTCTGTAAATTTATTAAGTCATTTTTTTATTACCATTAATACATATTTTTATGATTCTTGTAAAAATGTCAAGCTAGAGCATCCCAATGAAGATACATGCAGAGTGTCCAGTTTATGACTAACTGACATCTCAGAAACAAAAGAGGAATGAATATCGAAATTTTGGAATTTAGTTGTAAAAAACCATCGATGATCAAAGTGATCAGTTGAATCATTAAAACGTGAATGGAAGTTGTCGTACCCGATCAAAAGGTTTAACAGCCTGTGTTTCTGGTACTGGAATATCACAGGTTATATTACAGTCATTTGTATAATTTTCAAGAACTTTGTACGGAGTACAGCATCATCTTTTGGCAAATTTTGTAATTAAATTCCAAAATGTTTGCAGAAAATTTTTACAGCTTTCATGATAGACACACAATTTGTTTCATTTGTCCTTTGTTTCCGAGATTTCAAAATCAATCAGTGGTCTGCTAGACTCCCTGTATGAATAAAACTAAACAACGTGAATAAAGCCTAAATATAGGCTCATAAAACAAAAATTTTCTCATTGTCGAGACCCAAAATGTGCTTCCATATTGAGGAAGGTTTTACCGAACAAAACTATATATCTGATTTTTGTGTCTATAGCTATGCTTCATTTAATGCTTTCGTCAGCATTAATAGGTAGTCATAACTACATTAATAGGTCGGTTAAGGTTAATTTTTGAAGACTCAGATGAAATTACGCCAATTTTGTGTATAATATGCTATTTTTATAATTCCTGTGAGTTTGCAACAGCTATTCATTGCTGTTAAATCAAGTTAGCGCCCTCTATGCTCATTTGAAAAATGTCAAGAATTTTGCTCAGTAAAAATGAAAAGCCATTGTTTTGTGAAAAGGAAAAGCATTTGTAAACTAATTTTCTAATAATTTAAAAAAAGAGTCGTGATTCCCCAGGGAATAGAGCATTTTCTTTCCAACGAGGTGAATCGGGTTCGATTCTCCGCGATGGCTGATCGATACGCATTCCGCATTCGGCTTGCACCGACCACAGTGCTGACGTGTAATACCCTCAGTACCATACAGATCATGGGTTAGAATCCCCTTGCCGTGAGGCTAACAGTGGGAGGCTTTCATTGTTTTCCACTCCATGTAATGCAAATGCGGACTAGTTCCATCAAAGAAAAGTCCTCCACGAAGGTAAATTTCTACCAATACTTGATCCAGAAGTTCCCTTGTCTTCTGGATTGGCTTCAAAATTACAAGGCTATGGAGTTGAGCATTAGTAGTCATAAATCCAAAAATTGGGTCAGCTGTTCAACGACGGTTATAAAATAAAATAAAATATTGAAAAAATAACTTCAACATTGATTTTTTTGAGTTCATAAAGACTTCATTTTCATTTGATTTCGATAATGTAAGGCTAGGGGGAAACATTTCGCCAAATTGGTGGATTTAAAAAAAAATAATAATAAAAAAATAAAAATTTAAGATAATTAAGTAATTTGTCTGTTCCAATGCCCAGATATTTCTTTACTGAAGCTTAAAATTACTACAAATAGCTTGAAATTATTACCTTGCTTCAAATGTAAAACACTTAAACTGTGCCTGTTTTTATTTTCTTTGGTGAAAGAGCTTATAAAAAAATTGTTATAATCAAATTCAAAAACGCTATTTTGGGGTAATTTAAGCATCATTTGTACAGCTATAAAATAAATAGCATATTCCAAATCAGCACTTCAAGAACTACAGAAAGTATTTTATTTTAGATCAAGATTTTGTCAGAAACTTGATATTAAGTTACTTTCCTGCTTTTAGCACAGATAAAGATTAGTGCACTTCTCGATGAAAGTTATATTCGTCAATCTACTGCAATGATCCACTGACTTAATAAGTAATAAATAAAGACTTAAAATAAATAAATAAAAAAGCTTAGTAATAAGTTCAATGATCTTTAGATACTTTATCATACAGATTTGTTTTAAGACTGTTTGACGAAAGGAAAAGCTACAATGGATTCCACAAATCAGCACTAATTTAGTTAATACTTCCAAATAATTAAATGCTTAAAAATAAATTAATGTTTACAAAATATTAAATTGAAATAAATGATAATTTTCAATAGTAGAATGGCTTTATAACAAAGCAGTGGATTGTAAACAATACAGTGAATGAGTACTTTTTCAAATACCTAATTGGATAACTTTTTTTATATTTTATTTTAACAGAATTTTGTTTCAATTTTAGAACTTTTTGAAATATCTAATTAGATCACAACTTTTTTTATTTTATTTTATCAGAATTTAATGTCAATCTTCGTGTGAGAAAATTTGGGCTCAAAGCATTTATGAAATAAAAGTCTGTCACTTAACGAGTGATTCCTAATCAGACTATAAATGATTTCGTGTCATTCTTATGTAATAAACAATAATACTCATTACTAATGAAATCACATAGTTTAATGGAATTTCCAGTGAAACTAGTGAAATTTGAATTAATCTGGAATATTATTAACGAAGATTATAAACAGATAAGATAAAGATTGTCGTAACATTTCCGTATCAGGGTCATAAAAATTTCATACAAGATTTTTAAATCAGCACCTTTTTTTTAATTAAAATACTGCGAATGAAAAGAATTAAACTACTGAGAGTTTAGGATTGTTAAAAAAGAAGCAAAATAAGTAAGCAAAATAAAGAAGTAAATTATTAATTAAGAAAAATCATTTTTAATGGTTGAGATTTATTTTCAGCATTTTTGAGTTATTTCATGAACAGTAAAAACTGTAGTGTAATACCTCAGCGAATATGGCGTTGAAAAAATGTGTGACCAAATACTGTAGTTCCAATTAACACTGAATCAAACGTTTACAAACACTTTAAAGGGTGTACTTAAATCAAAACACCAATAATGGGGTTACACCAAGTTCAAACATATTTACACCATGTATGAGTAATTTTCGACTCTGAAAACACCAATTTTGACGTACGGTTAGAAATAATCAGATGACAATGGTAGATCACGCATGAGATTATCACTTCCACTAAAGGCATGTGAGTTTTTAGTTGTTTAATAGGTTCTTATAAAATAATGTGCATAAAGTTGAAAACTATGCTCAATTATTTTGAAATAATTATGTTGTTTTATTATAATTTATTAATAATTATTATTTTCCTTATATTAAAGTTCTGTCCTATTCTATTGTATTGTAGTATATCTACCATTTCAAAAATACAATTCCAATTCACTTGTACATAAGACATGTTAACTCAATTCTATGTTTTTGTACCTTTTCATACATGAAGGTTAACTTTGTCGATAACAACTCTCCTCACATTAGTGACCCGGACGTGATGTAAGCATGCCTATGAATTGGCCTATGCCTATAAACCTGTATGAACTGGCGTTATCGTTCATAAAGATGAATTTCGGTTCAATTGCTCTGTGCAAAAATCTCGAGATCTCATCCTTATATCAGTGACCTGTAAGGGTACCTGTATCGAACGCATGAAGGTTAGTATACCTGCATAGCCATGATTCCTGCTCAGACTATCAGACCACGTAGACCATAGCGGTCCTTTTCGACAATGTAAGAAGGCAGATCGCGGCTTTTTTCCAGATGAGAACATCTCTCTGCAACTCATCACTGAAAAGATCCCGACCCCAATCATTTTCAGTTCAAGACAGGTGTTCTCGGTACCGTGCAAGACGATTCTTTTTGTGATTACCAGTAAGAGAGATGCAGACTACAAAAAACTTGCCACCTACATTAAGTCTTTCAGCTACTGTTCCTGTTGAATTATACAGGTGATAAGACAATTGTGTCGCCGTCGTGAATCTATCTCTTTCAGTTAGACAGTCTGCGTTGTCGCCCTTTTGCAGCGTTGACTAAGTCGGCGTTCCAGTCTCTGTGAACTCTTTCCACAGAGTGGACACTACATTTCACAAAAACACTACATCAGATTGCCTGTCATTGGCCCATTTCGAGTCTTAAAACTATGCGCAATCTTGTGGCATCGTCTGGACAATGCCGATACTAATCTTGCGCAGAGAAAGAAAGTTTAAAAAGAAAAATGCTAATCATGCGTAAAGAAAGAAGTTTAAGAAGAACAATACTAATGATGCGCAAAGAAGGAAGTTTAAAAAGAAGAATATTAATGATGTGTAAAGAAAGAAATTTAAAAAGAAGAATATTAATGATGTGTAAAAAAAGAAATGTTCAATGTGTGCAATGTTCAATATGAAAATGCTCGTGCGCAAGTTTTTCTTCACCAATCCTACCAATCAGTGAGATTCAAGAACTGGGATAGTGTCGACGAATCATCCAATTTCTTGGAGGAAGAAATTCCTCCAATTTCTCGGATTCAAGAACGTAGACAGTGTAAACAGCCTTTAGTCCAATACCAAGTCAATCTATATTTTATCTTTTAATTAACATATTAATTATAAAACCATTTAGTTTAATAATTTCAATTAAATAACACTTCTGTAAACTAATTTTAATAACTTACTATAGGTGAGTCACTATTGGCAGCACTCTTATGACTTGGAGTGGAGGCTTGGGATAAATTATTTGGTGAGGCATCAGAAATTAACAAAGTACTTGGAAACTGAGCTTCGGTCAAATTTTTTCCATCTCCATTTACTCGATTCTAAAAAGGAAACATGATATTGATATATCAAGGTAATGGTAATACTCACAATGAATGCAATGCAATGGTAATACCCACCTAAATAATCACGTTAAATAAGTAAGCAACAAATAAATTCTTTCTACCATGTTTTAACAGTCACCTTATAAATTCATAGAAATTGTTCTTATTTCATTATCATACGTTAAAATTTTACTCCTTTTAACACTAAATTTCATTAAAACGGTATGTACAGACATTTTAACATTTAATTAATACACACAAATAAGGTCGATCAATATATCCAGAAAGGGTTACGGATTTATTTTGTTCCTTTTGAAGAGAAAGGTTGATTTTGCATGTTAGAAAACAGTTGTGTCCAAAGATTTACTTCGTACTTTGCGGAGAAATTATTTTTGCAAGGTAAAAAAAACTGTTAAAACTTAGGCTGGTGATTTACTTCCTAAGTTTTACGGTTTTGTGCAACCAACAATGCTTCCAGTTTAAAACCATTTAGTTTTAAACCCAGTTTAAACACATTTTACGGGATATTTTTAAAGTGGAGAAGGACCTAATTTTACATTCTAATGATACTCTAAATTCTCTAATTTTTATTCTGACAATCAAAATTAGAAGGAAAATGTTTGACTATTACTATTAACACAAATCTTTTATACTTTAAGTATCAACAGATCTGAGGAATTTAATGTTTCAGAATTATTTTAAACAGAATTCTCAAATAAAAAGGTCATTCCAATTTTTTTAAATGCATTTAAAATAAAATAAATATCAGTAATGAACATAACCTTCTAATTTTTATAAAAAGAAATATTTAGTATGGAAATACTTGTAAAAATAAAAGTTTGCGTTGTCTTGGAGTCCACGCTTTATCATGTTAGAATGCTCAAAATAAAATGAATGAATCTTAACTCGGCTTTGCTGAAAAAATATAAAATGTAGATGTACTTATTTGTTATTTGACGAAAAAAATTATACAAATTTATTTTCTGTTTTTTAAGTATTTTTCGCAGAAAATAAAATTTGTCTAATGTATCATTATTCGCTATGAAGAAAATGCATAAAATTACTTACCAAAAATTAAAAAAAATATATAAATAATAACAAAATATTCCTTTGGTGTGTAACCATTCATATCAATCGTTTGTTCATATCCATTTATGCATCTAAAAACTAAAATTAAAAGAAGATTTGAAACACAAACAAAATGAAATAAATAAAATAAATAAAATTAAATGCATTAAAACAAAGAACTGATGCATAAAAACAATGAACTAATAAATATAGTTATAACAGAGCATTCAAGCGAAATAATAATAATAATAATAGATAGACTCAAACAAAATATAATAGTTTCGAAAGCACTTAAATGTTTGAATAATGAAAAGAAAAACTTTAAATCAGTATGGCACTTAATATTTAGTTCTTTGAGTGAAAGTTTAATATATAACAATTGAAATTAGTGATTAAAATTACTTAACTCCAATTAAAACTATTTTAAAAGCTTTTTGAATTAATAATTACTGACAAAAACAAACATATTTGCATAAATTCGTGGCAAAAAATTTGCTTAACAGAACAAATCAAGATATAAATTAATTGGGAATTTCTATAGTTCCGACAAAGTTTTGAAGAAATTATTTGGTACATTTTATTACACAAAAAAATCTGAGTTTGAAATGGAAAACTGCTTTATTTTCTTTGATGTCTAAAATCAATATTGAGAAGTTGCAATTTTCAATGGATAATACATATATTTTTCAGATCATTCGTTGGTTTCGCTTATATAATTAAATTTTTTAAGCAGTATTTTCTTCAAAAAATATTTATAAAATTTAATTTGCTTCTACATTTACAAAGCTTTAGATTTTATTTATTTCACTTTTTTTTCTTCCTTTTTTTTGAAAATGAAATTAATATCTATTTCTTATCTGTTATTATGTGTGTGGGACACATTATTTTAATTAGTTTTTATTTACATAAAGAAACTTTTGTATGAGAATGCTTAAAATTGAATTTTTTTTTTAAGGGAATAAGAAAATTATTTTAACAAGTTTAAAAATGACATAAATTCTTAAAAAGGGTTTCAACAATATTTTTATTTATTTATTTATTTATTTATTTTTTTTTTGTAAAGCTTGATAAAAGTTTATCGAACTTTACAACGTAGATTACCTACCGTTGCATCTTGATTATCGGGATGGAAATGAAAAGTATAGTATTAAATTGAATGATTTAGATATACTTTACAATTATTTTATAATTTAGTATATACTATTTGCACTTGTCTTCAGCGAATTTTAAAATTGATTAACACAAATGAACTTGATAAATATGTACAAACATGCATCTAAAGACTAATTAATTTATAAAAAATATTTAAATGCATATAACGATGAACTGCATACTTTATTTAAAAATTTAAAATATAAAATTGAGTGATATTTAAGAAAAATGAAAAGAGAGAAATTAGTTTTCAATGAATCTTGTTGAAGATCAATTTTAGAAATGCTATATACATTCATAATATTATTAATGAAAGTTTTGCTCAAAATATAATTAATATTTCTAAAGACTTTGACATTTCATCTAAAATACTTCTTCGATGAACTAAGCGAAAAAGTAATTATGTGTTACATTTCTGTGACAGAATCCTTTTTATTGTAAATTTTTCGGTAGTAGTTTAGCGTATTTCACGTCTCTGCAATCTTTATTAATGAGACAAAGGAAAGTTCATATTTTTTTATATTAAATAATTTCAATCCAGAAGGTTTTCAAGATTTAATTTTAAAATATTATGAACTTTACGTAGACTTACAGTTACAGAATCTGCTACACTATAAAAAGTTTGGGTGTATTGTTGACACCAATTTTGGTGAAGAAGTGAATTCAGTTTTTTTTTACAGTGCATGTATCATTGTTACTGTTTTATTTATTTATTTTTTATTTGCCAATTTATTTATTTATTTACTTTCTGTTCTCTGACAACACATATTTTCATGCGCATTAGAATTAATTTAATGGTTTCATGGCAAAAACATTTTGTTTAAACAACAAACACATTTTTAGTAATATAGTAGCAGGAATACTTTAAAACAAATATTATTTTGTCGATTTTGTGTAATTTTTTGCATAACTGCAATGATGTACTTATAAATTTATTAAGTTTTCCTCAGCACTAAAAAGTGGAGGCAACAATAAACTAAACTACGTGGCGTGACTGCAAAGCGTGTGCCAAGACCTACTGTACCCATCTCAGTTTTTTTAACCCTTGGGCTCTGGGGTACAAGAGCAGAATCAGGTTGGCTGGTCAGCCTAACGCGAAACCCCCAGTGTTAAGTTCCCAAGCATGCTTGGTATTCATTTTATCAACCCACTGAAGGGATGAATGGCTGAGTTAACCTCTCCTCCCCGAGGATCGAACCAAAGACCTGTGGCATGACAACGCGAAGCGCTACTACTCAGCAACCGGGAGTCAGGAGGCAACTATATTTTATTTTATAATATAACCCTCGTTGAACAGCAGACCCAATTTTATGGGTTTACGACTACTAATGTTCAACTCCGTAGACTTGTAATTTTGAACGCAATCCAGAAGACAAGGGAACTTCTAGATAGAGTATTGGGAGAAATTTGCCTTCGTGGAGAACTTTTTGACGGAGGTAACCCGCATTTGCGTTACATGGAGAGAAAGGCCACGAGAACCTCTCACGGTTAGCCTGACGCCAAGAGGACTCTAACGCATGATCCGTCTACCACTGAGGGTATTTCACGTCAGCACTGTGGCCGGTGCAAGCCGGATGCAGAATTCGTATCGACTGGGATTCGAACCCGGTTCGCCGCATTGGACGCTCTATCTCCTGACACATCGCGGCTCAGGAAGCAACTATACACTAAATTTTTTTTGCAGTGCAATGCGTAGTTGATTCCTTATCTGTGTTTGTAAACGTACATAGCTTCAGCATACCCACGATACGCATTTTTAGAAAAGCATACCCAAAAAGTAGTAGGCAATTAAACAAGTTAGGTAAAGTATCACCCATTCTTAACATTTTTGGAAGTATATCCACGAAATAGTCCATTGAACCGAAATCAACAAACAATGTCAAGTCTCTTACCATAAGTGAAATCTGCAATAGATAACATGGTAATGGATTTGAAGGACAACCGATTTAAAGGACATTTGAAAGACAACCCCTCTCTCGACGGGACCATATTTCCCAGTTACTCCTTGTGTTCTGGGGGTCAGAGTCTGTCGAAAAGAAGATATGTTGATTCAGAGAAAGTAAGTTTCAGTGACTGATTTTGAAACTTGAAAAATATCATCTGTTCCAATTAATTAACATACTTGAGTTTACCCTCTCAAACCATTAAGATTGAGTCCTAGAATGTGAAGATCCGATCATTTGATCAAAAGTTATTTAGGGTGATCAGTTTTTTTCGCTTGTAAGCCCGAATTTATTTGATTCTTGCTGCTTCGTTTTTAATCGGAAAAAATGGCTAAAAAACGTAAGTTAAAAATTTTAATAAATATGTGTTACCATCTTTAAACAAAATACAATATTAACTATGATTAAAATAATTACACGGTAATTGACTGAACAAAAAATTGCTACCAATAAGTTAATGAAACTTTTATTATAAGTTTGTATTATTAATCTAATATACACTAAGAGCTTAGATTTAAAACAATAAAACTTTTATAACTTAAAGAATTAAAACAGGTTTAAAAAAAATAGTCAGCTAAAAATTTAGAAACCTTGCAAAACTATTTCCATTTTTTAAAATTCTTATAACAGGAAATATTTACANCTCTAACGCATGATCCGTCTACCACTGAGGGTATTTCACGTCAGCACTGTGGCCGGTGCAAGCCGGATGCAGAACTCGTATCGACTGGGATTCGAACCCGGTTCGCCGCATTGGAAGGCGAACGCTCTTTCTCCTGACACATCGCGGCTCAGGAAGCAACTATACACTAAATTTTTTTTGCAGCGCAATGCGTAGTTGATTCCTTATCTGCGTTTGTAAACGTACATAGCTTCAGTATACCCATGATACGCATTTTTAGAAAAGCATGCCCAAAAAGTAGTAGGCAATTAAACATGTTAGGCAAAGTATCACCCATTCTTAACATTTTCGGAAGTATATCCACGAAACAGTCCATTGAACCGAAATCAACAAACAATGTCAAGCCTCTTACCATAAGTGAAATCTGCAATAGATAACATGGTAATGAATTTGAAGGACAAACGATTTAAAGGACATTTGAAAGACAACCCCTCTCTCGACGGGACCATATTTCCCAGATAGCAGTTACTCCTTGTGTTTTGGGGGTCAGAGCCTGTCGAAAAGAAGATATGTTGATTCAGAGAAAGTAAGTTTCAGTGACTGATTTTGAAACTTGAAAAATATCATCTGTTCCAATTAATTAACATGCTTGAGTTTACCCTCTCAAACCATTAAGATTGAGTCCTAGAATGTGAAGATCCGATCATTTGATCAAAAGTTATTTAGGGTGATCAGTTTTTTTCGCTTGTAAGCCCGAATTTATTTGATTCTTGCTGCTTCGTTTTTAATCGGAAAAAATGGCTAAAAAACGTAAGTTAAAAATTTTAATAAATATGTGTTACCATCTTTAAACAAAATACAATATTAACTATGATTAAAATAATTACACGGTAATTGACTGGACAAAAAATTGCTACCAATAAGTTAATGAAACTTTTATTATAAGTTTGTATTATTAATCTAATATACACTAAGAGCTTAGATTTAAAACAATAAAACTTTTATAACTTAAAGAATTAAAACAGGTTTAAAAAAAATAGTCAGCTAAAAATTTAGAAACCTTGCAAAACTATTTCCATTTTTTAAAATTCTTATAACAGGAAATATTTACAGCAATTTTCTTTTTGTTCTATATTTCTCGGATGCAATATGAAAATTCCTTTTCCTTCTGGAATAGCAAAACTTGAAAGAGACTATATATTTTTGGATAAAATTTCTTTTTACTGTAAAATATGAAAATAAATAAGACTTACTTTCAACTGCTGCCTCAATTCTTTCTCCTTATATTGAAAAATTGGACGCTCCTGAAATGTTAATGATTATTAAAGTCAAAATCATTTTAAAGAAAATTTTTTAAAAATCATGTAAGAAGTTTCGCATTACTTTTATTTTTCAACCAGCTTTCTTAACTTGTAATTCGACAGATATTGTTCTTTACTCGATCAAATATTAAATTTCAACCTATAACGTGCATATTTTTACAGCATTTTTTTAACAAGAATTCTAAAAATATTCATTAAATGTATTGATTAGAAAACACCTTTTTACAAAACCAGTATAATACTAAGTAATTAATTCAAAAACATTTTAAAGAATATTTGTTAAATATCAGTCGAGTTATTCTGATTTTTAAGAGATTCTTTGTTTCATTAAAATTTCGAATTGTCCGATTGTCATCGTATAAAATCACTTAACTATATGGTATTTGTAATGAACACTTTGTTAAAATTTTGTTGAAATTTAAATGTTTAAAAAAGTGTTTGTAAACAAAAACTTTTCTCCATTTTTTTTTTTTTTAAACTTCCCCCAACCGTCACAGCTGTTTCAGAAAATGTTCAACGAGTGTACTTCTGTAAGTCATAACTAAGCAATTATGAACTGAAACAAAATTTAATTTTGTACATTTCTAGAGAAATGCTTAAAAATCATTCTGATATCAAAATATTTCGTACGTCATCATTAGACTGTTTTATGTCAAAGTTGAAAACTTTTCATCGCCTAATTCAGTTTTGCAAAATATATCAGCAGGAGAATTGTGATTGTTATGCAGTCATGAAGCTTATGTCTGAAAATTACGCTTATGTCAGAAATTTTTAAACATTTCTAAAGAAATGTTTAAAAATTATTCGGATAACGATATATTTTTGTTTGTCGTCATTAGTTGCGGAGCTATTTTGTGTCAAAGTTGAAGATTTTTTATAGCGTAATTAATTTTAGCAAATTATACCAGTAGGAAAATTGTTTAAATGTAAATGAATTTGTTTATATGTAAATGAAAACCTTATTATTGAAATAATTTGCAGCGACATAAACTCTTATAACCTAGGATTAAAAAAAATATCAAAGAGTGAGTTTCAGAATCCTTTTAAATTTTAAAATCATGATCATTAAAATCATTTTAAATTTTAATTTTAGGACAAATAAAATGATCAACTTTTTTGCCGTATAAATTAGTTTAACGATAACTTTGAGCAGAACTATGAGCAGAAAAAACATTATTAAGTGTCATTTAATTGTTTGCCTTTATCTTGTTGGATTACAAAAGTCACCCATCCATATTAAATGATAGTATTAATAAGAGAATTTCCTGGTATAATGGCTAGTTTTTCTTCCAGGGAATAAACTACCATATCTTTTTTCCTAAACGATTGCTAACAAAAATGGATTAATGACAAGTTCTAAAGGATTTAAAATGGTTATTACGGCAAAATAATTGCATTGCTAAGTGTGATTTCATTGAATGCAATTTTTTTGTTACATTACAAAAATCACCAACCAAATTTTAAAAAAAAATTTAATACTATAAAAATTTTATTATAAAATAGCAAGATTTTTGGCAACTCTTTACTACTAATCAATTACAAACATAATGGTAATAATATGAGATTCTAAAAGATTTAAAATAGTTATCAACACAAAATATAAACTATCAATCGGAATATCTAATATTAAGTGCCATTTAATTGAGTGCCGTTTTCTTGTCGGATCACAAAAATCACCTACCAATAATGGGAATATTATGAGACTCTAAAATATTTAAAATAGTTATCAACACAAAATATAAACTATCAATCGGAATATCTAATATTAAGTGTCATTTAATTAAGTGCCGTTTTCTTGTCGGATCACAAAAATCACCTACCAATAAGGGGCATATTATGAGACTCTAAAAGATTTAAAATAGTTATCAACACAAAATATAAACTATCAATCGGAATATCTAATATTAAGTGTCATTTAATTGAGTGCCGTTTTCTTGTCGGATCACAAAAATCACCTACCAATAATGGGAATATTATGAGACTCTAAAAGATTTAAAATAGTTATCAACACAAAATAAACTATCAATCGGAATATTTAATATTGTTTAAAAAAAAGCTTCGAGATTAAATATTTCATGTTATTCCCAATACATTTCTTGGAAAAGTTTTCTCGACACTTTAAATTGCAGAGAAATGCATGGAGTGTAGGGAAAAAAAGAGGGATTAAGTCTAAAAAAAAAAACCACAGTTGTCATGCGCTATGATAGTTGGCATGTTAGTAGCATTATGTGACTCTTGGGGCTTTCCCCTCTCCGAGTATGTACTTTTCCCTCTCTGAGTCAGAGATTCGCTTTTGTCTCTAAACATATGGAATCAAATAACCACTGATAGATAGACTAAGAGAATGGTACGTGACCCAAACTGTCACAGACGGAAAATCTCGCTTTATAGTCTAAAATATTTAGAGATGGTGGTGGATAAAATACGACGAGTGATTTACGCAACGATTTTTTGCAAGCACTAGGGAAGGAATGAAAAATTATTCATGAATCCTCAATGCACTCTCAAACAATGGAGAACAAATCTTTCCTTTCAAATGAAACACTTTTCTTAAAAGCTTTTTTAGAATTGATAGAATAAAACATTTCTCTTGAAATACAAATGTTTGGTGAAAAACTCTTTAGAATGAAAAATTATTATTTGAACTTATTTATTCTAGTAACTAATAGAAAGGATTTTAAAGTTAATAATACAAAGTAAAAATTCCGAATAAACGGTCTTGTCACATGTTTGGGAGTATATTGTTTTTGAGAAAACTATTTATTTATTCTTATAACTAATAGAAAGGATTTTAAAGCTACCAATAAAAAGTAAAAATTCGGTATAAACGGCCTTGTGATAAAATACAAGACCCTAATACAAAGTAAAAATTCGGTATAAACAGTCTTGTGATAAATTACGCGTGTTTGGGAGAATATTATTTTTGAGAAAACTATTTATTTATTCTAGTAACTAATAGAAAGGATTATAAAGCTACTAATACAAAGTAAAAATTCGGCATAAACGCTCTTGTGATAACGTGTGTGGGAGAATATTATTTTTGAGAAAACTATTCACTTATTCTAGTAACTAATAGAAAGGATTTTAAAGCTACCAATACAAAGTAAAAATTCGGTATAAACGGCCTTGTGATAAATTACGCGCGTTTGGGAGAATATTATTTTTGAGAAAACTACTTATTTATTCCAGTAACTAATAGAAAGGATTTCAAAGCTACTAATACCAAGTAGAAATTCGGTATAAACGATCTTGTGATAAAGCACACAACCCTAATACAAGGTAAAAATTCGGAATAAACGGTCTTGTGATAACATGTGTGGGAGTATATTATTTTTAAGAAAACTATTAACTTATTCTAGTTACTAATAGAAAAGATTTTAAAGCTACAAATACAAAGTAAAAATTGGGTAAACGGTCTAGTGATAACATGTTTTGGGAGAATATTATTTTTGAGAAAACTATTTCTTATATAAAACTAAAGCTAAAATATTTTTTTTCTTCTAAGTTTATATTAATATTTAAGGAGTTATCTCCACTTACAACTAAAACGTTTTGTTTTTAATGAGCAAAAATATATGAAGGTTTTCCTACACAAATAATATGTTTTAATATTACACTGTTGTAAGAAGACTTGGTCGAATATCTCTAAAAACTACAAGACCGATTTTAATGAAATTTGATACGTACGTGCATTAATACAATACAAAACAAATAATTATTCCAGAATTGTAATACACGCGCATGATCGTAAGGAACATTCGTTGGAGTCGGAAGGTATGAAATTGCCACAGGAAAATTTAGGCCAATAGCCACAGGAAATGATTAACTGCCTTATTTCAAATATGAAATCACGCTGCAATGCCTGTATATCTGTAAGAGGGGGCCATACCCCCCATTAACCAATCTTTTTGTTTATTCTGCAACCGCTGTTTCATACTTTCCGACTCAACCGAGTGTTACGCATGATCATGCGTGTGTGTGTATTACAATTGTTGAATGGTTATTTGTTTTGTATTGAGTCGGTGTATGTATATATCAAATTTCATTGAAATCGGTCCAGTAGTTCTAGAGATAATCGACCAGGTCTGCAAATTCTCTTAATTTTGTACACCAGTGTAGTATAAAAACCAAACTGTCTATCATCATTCAATTAGGTAATTTTTTAAAGGTTAAGATGTTTTTACTCGATTTTCCCTGAAAAATGCTAAACATACTAATACATTTTGAAAAATTAAATGATTTTAAAAATTATGTTACTCATGCTACTTTAGGTGGAAAAAAGTTTATTGATTCCCAACAGGTTATTCTGTAATAACCATCATCATATTTGTGCTCACAATAAAATGAATTTAAACTACGCAAATTAGTATTGAAATCAGAAAATAAATAAATTTACACCAATCACTATTGAGGATAAATAAACGGTATTCAGAAGCCAGAGTTGCACCACATTTCAGTTTCAGTCTTGAAAAAAAAGTGAAAATAATTCTCGTAAAGTTTTCGTTAAAATTTCTAGTTCGTTTTTCCATGTTATTGAAGAAATATATCATTACGTCCATCAGCACATCTAAAATAACATTCAATTAAATGCTCGAAAGTTATTATTTTGTGACATAAATTTCCGACATACAGTAGAAACAACTAAAGGGGGAAATAATAAAATATAAAAAATATTTCAATAAGTTTTATTTATAAACTTTTTCGAATTTGTCTAAAAATAGAGTGAAAAATTGGAAATTAATAAATATTCAATCTTTAGCTTAAGAGAGTTTAATTTTGCCCAATAATATGTTATATAAAATAAAAAATTTATTAAAATGATTGTAATTTTTAAATTTTTTTCTTTTTGAAGTTCAATTATCTACTTTAAACTTTACTCCTGAAAGTTACAGAGGAGTGAAATGACTCCTTAAAATTTGTTTTTGAATAACAGTGCTTGAATATTGAGTTTTGAATAACACTGAATCTTTTCTATCCCCTCGATACAAAGATTCAAAACAACAAGGATTCAAAATTACAAGGATACATACAATAATTTAAAACATATATAATTATGATAGAGAAATCATCAAGAATTTTTCTTTCTTCAAATAACCATTACATTGCTTTTCCACTTAACTATAACCATCTCGTCAATATTTTTTGTATGGAACATTTATTTAATTTTAAAATAACTTGTTTTGTCTTTTTGAGTCATTTTTTTTTAATGAAAAGGCTTTTCAATTCCACATTTAGTCAATGAATATTGCAGTAAATTCGTCCTTAAGGTAATGTGACCTCCCCCAAAAGGCGAATGATAACAAGTGCGTGTCAATAAAAATCCTGAACGCGATGCAAAATTCAAGAAATGAAGGGAATTTTTCCACTCTGAAATAAATCAGAAAACTTTTTTCTTTTACTTTTTGGCACACCAAGACGTGGCAGTCAGAGCATGCGCAATTAAGTTTCTGGAGTTTCCAAACAAGAACTGCATTACTCTTGAAGGGGTTATACTGCTCTAGAAGTCCCTTTTTTTTTAATGATCTGAGCTGTAAAATATATAAGGGTCATTTTTCAGAATGTGTGATATTTTTTCCCGCTTACTATTGATCAATTCATTTTTCTAATAGAAATTTAACTATTCAAGCGTTCCCATTACTCAATTTAAAAGCATATTTTGTTAGAAATATTTTGACTAACAGTTCATTTTAATGTGTAAAATGCTATTTCTGCTCTTTGTCCTACAGCAGGGCTGGATTACCCATTATGGCAGACTAGGCAATGGCCTGGGGCCTCCAGTGATTAAGGGCCCCCTTAAAAAAATTTTTGAAAATAAATTTAAAAAAATTAAGAAAAACAATGATTTTTTTTAAAAAAAACTCAATTTCAAATATATATTAATAAAATACAATAATTTTCTTTAGTTCCAATTTAACATAATAAAGTAAAATTTTATTTATTATTACTTATTTTTATTTTAAATATGCTTTCTTAAATAAAAAGATATATAAATGCTTTTATATTTAAATAAATAAAAAACATATGAGAAAAAAAATTTAATCTAATGTCCCCAAAAATTTGAATGGCCTAGGGCCCCGACGCTTAATCCGGCCCTGTACAGTCAAATATTTAAAACAAATTTTCAATGTGAGCACAAAGCATGTTAAATATTTACTGCGGATATTTTTGTTGACGTACCAGAAATGTATATTACGTTTTTCGTAAATTCTTTTATATTTTCACAATTCATTAGGAAAATACTGTTCTCTGTTCCATAATACGTTGGTAGATCAATTATAAATGAGACTTTTTTAATAGCAGCAGACGATTTTTTATTCCCATTGTAAAGACGACAATAAAACTTTATCTAGAGTCTAAATAATTGTTTCTCGTTTGGCAGCATTTAGTTCTTTGCAAGTTCTTTTTTTCAGCAGTTTGAATCATAAGTGAGTTTAACGTTCCTAATGCAGTTGCACAACGAATTATAATTTAATTTTTAGTAAGAGAAAATGTCAAATCTGTGTGGCTAATTCCTCAAGGTCTAGCTGCAACCTAGACCATGTCCAGGAGGTCGTGAATCCTCAAAAAATCATATACAATAAGGGGTGTAGTCATAAGATCCTCATGCAAAGTGTTCTGTTGAGGCCTGTGTTGACAGACACTTGATGGACACACGATTAGATTTCTATCCATCATTATATCTGGGGCTGCCTACGTGTCTACTAATGAGCTTGAGGATGGTGTTCTGGACAGCTCTATCACCCCCAATCTTGAGGGCCTTACCGGGAGTTTTCCCATAATACCAGAAGTTGTACGAAGGAATCCTCCATCTTGTCTGTTTTGCAATCTTAATTTTAGAGCTTATTTCAGAGAAGGATAGCTCGACACCTGAAGTTGATGCGCAGAGGTTCCGTTTTTCCAAGAGTGTCAGCAATTTCATTGCTTTGAAGGCCCATTTGTGATGTCAAACCTATTGAAATTTTGCGCAATTTGGCAATGATACCCCGTCAAGGGCTCAAGTAAGCAAATGGCACAATTATTTGAACAGGCCATGTAGAAGTTAAAAATTTGTCTCTTGCCCTTCGACAAAGAACGAGTCTTACAACAGAGAATATTGACCAAGTTCGTGACCTTATTCTTAATGGCTGACAATGGAAAGTTCGATAAATTAGTGCAGAGATGAGTAATGGAAGTATGCAAAGCATTCTCTATAACGATTTGGATAATCTAAATATTTCAGCAAGATGGGTACTTAGAGTTTTGAACACAAATCAAAAGGATACATGAAAATACAATTGCCAAAAAGCAGCATAGAGATACAGTAACACAGCAAAAGTGAACAGTATTACACTGGAAAACAGTTGAAATTCTTCCATATAGCTTGGACTTGACAACTTCGGACTACCATTTGTTTGGACTCCTGAAAGAAGCCTTAGAGAGAGGAGGGGAGGGGGGAGATTTTAATCCAATGAAGAGGTAGAAGATTTTGTGCGCAGTTATTTCACTATACGGCATACTTCTTTCTATGCGACTGGGACTCTATGCGACTGAATTCTATGCGACTCTTATACTCAAGGCTGAGGAGACATTAAAAGTCGTATACTCAAGATTGGGTCAGCTGTTTAATGACGGTTGTGAAACAAAATAAAATGAATCAGTGCAAATATTTTAAGTTACGAAATAAGGCACAAATTCTTTCTCTGAGAAAACAAAGCCTTTTTTCAACGGATTAGGATTTCCAAATCTCAAAATATGGGGGTGTTGCTCAATTTGGAAAATATGGTTCCATAGTTTAGGCTTCAGGCAGAAGAGAGGTTACTCAGTTTGGGAATGAACAGTTTATTTTTCTATTTTCGTAATTCGCCATATCACTGCAACTAATGTAGAAATTTAAGAAGTTTTGCACATAATTGTATAGTTTGTTTATCCAAAACATTTCCACGTTAAAATTCTTCACGACTACTATTTATTGTTTTTATTATTTAATTTGAAAATGATCCTAAATTTTTGAATTGTAAAGTGTTAAAGTTTTTTCACCCATTTAATCTACGTAATTATTAATGACAAAAAAGCAACGTTTGACGTTTTTGAGATGACAAAATATGTAAAAAGTCTAACTATCAATATATGCCCTCAGGTTTAACCTGCCTCTTGCCCTAACTATTGGGACCATATTTCTGGCTTTGCTCATATTTTGACACATACATTTTTCCGACAATTAGGACCCGTTAACACGTAGGTGGAAGGCACAATCTGGAAAATATAATCACATTTTATTCACAGAGTATGAACACCTTATTGTTAATTTCTTTTTTAGGGTATTTCGACATATCTCTGAAATTGCTTTGGTGAATCAAAATTTTCGGTGTCATCCAAAGGTAACTCGAAGTAAAAAACTACTTTTTAAAGATATTAACGATTAAATTTTATTACTTAGATTAATAGAGTCGAATTTAAAACTGGTTTGAACGATGTAATTGAAAATGGCAAGTTTCGAAATGTGAGCGAAATCAAGGTGCTTAAAGGTTTTTATTAAAAAATTTCCACGACAATAAAATATGATTCATTAATACGTTATAAAATTTGGTAAATGTGGTAAAATTTGGTAACTTTTTCATGATATCTTAAAGCATGGCATAAAAACCATTTATTCAGTTAAATTTACTTTTCAGTTTTGTATTTTTTACTAAATATGTGGTAATAAAAACTATTATTTTGAAAACCTGAATTTCCGCTTGACACATACCATAAGAATGGAAAAATTATCAAATAAATAGTTTGAATACCGTATATCTTGGTTTTATTAATCAGAATTATATATTTTTTCTACCAGAAATGTCATTACCATACATTACAGTAATTTCACCAGAACTTTTTCTCTGGGAAATAAGTTATAACAATTAAAGTATTTTCTCAAAATGTACTTTCTCTGAACAAACATACCATTTTTTTGACTGATATGGATTTAGACTTTTGAAATATGGGAAGTAGCTTTTGTCTAAAAAGTAGGGTACCAATACTTTAGTCAAAAGAGGGTTAAAAAGTTTGTGACTATCAATGTTAACCTTTTTTGCTTATGGCTGGACCACATGTAATGGTTGTCTGATACACCGTAAGCAAGAAGTTAATTTTTCCACATTTCTAAATTTTTTAAAACAGATCGAAAAATTTTCGCACAATATTATAACACTCATTTCTCTGAAATATAAATCGTGTAAAGATTATTTATAACAATTGCTAAATATTTTTATGATGTTACTACATAGGAGGCTAAAGCAGCATTATGTGGTAAAATTTATAGTATTTACGTTATTTTAAATTATGTCATTATGAATTACAAACTTCTTTGACTTCTTTGAAAAACTGCAGTCAAATAGGCTTGGATACATCTGCAATTTGATTGACCCACTTGGCAAGCTAGACAAATTTATCGCTAAGTAATTAACTTACGAAAAATAGATATTTCCAGACTCGCTTGAATGCAAATTTTATCAATAATTGCTAACAAATGCAAAATATACATTAAATTTTGATAGTTTAGAAAAATAAAAGTTCCTTTCAAATGCGCACAAACAGCCAGGCCATAATGGTAAAGCGATCCATATGGTGTAAGATAACATTTCCGGACGTGAGTTGCTATGCTATTTTCAATGTGCTCTACCTCCCTGCCAAGTTTGTAACTACTGTACTAAATCATTTTCACTCAGTAATAAAACTCTCACTTTCGACGATTTAGCAATCCTTGAGTAGTATTCCGTCAATTTTGAGAATCATTTCGTCACGAAATCACGCGATTTGTGGTGAAACGCGAAATCTTAAATACAGGACGAAAATGTTTCCTCAACTCTATACCTCATCGTAATTCATTGTGAGACATTGTTAAATGGCAAAACTAAAATAAAGACTGCGCAATCGAAAATAAAGTGAAAAATGTTGCCTTCCAGCTTGTATGCGGGTCAAGGGCTTGGCTTCGAACCAAGAAGATCCGGGATTCGAATCCAGCTTCGAGCATGGGTGTAATATATGTCTCTGTGCTATCCGTCCTTGTGTTGTATCACCCATATCGTGCACACGATAAAGTTATTATTAGAAAAGGTAGATACTTTAGTCGCTATAAAGCTTTTTTGGGGGGAGGAAGTAGAATGAGGAAATATTTCTTTAATTTTGACAAAATTTGTGTCCTCGAAGAAGTGATGATAGTTATTTCGTCAGTTTGACGAAATTTTGCTGGGAGCATATACTAGGAAATGTATTCGTCGAAAAACGAAGAAATTTTCGTGATATATGGGTATCCATTTTTTACAGTGTTGCAAATCAAACTATCTTTTAACTATTTTTATAAAACTAATTATATACCATAATCAAGTGTCATTCTAGTTTTTATCTCTATAAAATTTAATGTATTGTGGACGAAAAGTGTTGAATTTTTAAATTAATTTTTAAGCTTGACATTGTTAAAATATAGACAAGAAGAGAGATGGATGTTCAAACAAAGTGATGATATTTCATCTATCAATATTGACGATCTACTTTACGAATAATACATAAAGCAGCGCTTCACATTTCAAGGAACTAATGCAGCTATTTAATATTAAAAGCATGAAAACATCACATACATAGAAATAAAATCTTAGATGCTTTCTTCTTCTTCCTTTTTAGATAAGGATAAAAAGCTTTGATTTATTTTTGATTATTTTAGAAAAAATGGTATTAAATAAATCTCTTAAATGAAAGCTTTCAAAAATTAAAATTATTAAATGTAATTTATATTACTATGCTCTTAGATAATACTTGAAAAAATAATGTCCCCCGAAATTTGTGTAGCTATAATCATTAATCAAAAGCCATACCGTTCTCCAACAAATGCTTTATAATCATGCACAATTATAAAGATATGGTTAAATAAATTTCGCTAGTTTAAATATTTTTCGATCGCAAATCACTCAAATTAATAGTTCAAATTAATAATAATTAATAGTATTTGTTACTCAAATCAGACATTTTCTTACACAAATTATTTTTAGTGAAAAATTCCCTTTTTTATTTAGGTATGAATTTTTGCATTTTAATATTTTTGTATTCAACTATTAGTTATGCGATAACAACATATAATAATTAAAATTATATTCATTTGCAAAAGTATGCAGTTCTTACATAATATTAATTTAAAAGTTAAAGAACAACAAGTTTGAAGTTCGACAGAATTTGTGGAAAAAAAAGTTGTTATCAGAATTCTCATCGAAAAATGAATCGAAATATAAATGATGCACATAAGAAGCAAATGCTTCGATAATAAATAGGTCTTACTATTTATTATTGTATTAATTAAAAAACAATAGCTTAAGAAATGCATTAAAAATATTCAAAGATTGTAGAGTGTGCAAAAAAAATAAATAAACTTAACAGGTATTAATAATCTTTCTTAAAGGTTCGAGAATCTTGCCTTAAAAAGGTAATTAATTAAATCAGACACAAAAATGTAATTTTATTTTAAAAACATATCTTTCTTTTTTCGGTAAATTTGGATTTTTGACCCTCGAAATATGAGGGTATCCTCAATCTGGAAAATATGGCCCAAATGGATGGTTTTTTTATATTTTTTATGACCGTCGTTGAACAGCCGACCCAATTTTTGGGTTTACGACCACTAATGTTCAACGCCGTAGCTTTGTAGTTTTGAACGCAGTCCAGAAGACAAGGGAACTCCTGGATCAAGTATTTTAGAAATTTTGCCATCGTGGAGGACTTTTTGATGGAACTAATTCGCACTAACGTTATATAGAGAGGAAGACCCCGAACTAACCCTCATTTGCGTTGCATGGAGAGGAAGACCTCCCACGATTAGCCTGACGGCAAGGGGACTCTAACCCATGATCACTGAGAATATTTCACGTCACCACTGTGGTCGGTGCAAGCCGGATCTAAAACTAAGCACATATGGTGCCAGAGGTTAAAAAGACTTCCGGGTTACTGATTTTTACGTCTAAGCTTGAAAAAACGTAATATACTTGTAGTGTTTTCAATATAACACATTCTTTCAATCCAACTCTCACCGAAGCAAATGAATTAAGAAGAATCCGCAAACTTGCCATGATGCTACCCAAAAAAATAAGAAACGGTGCACACAAATATTGTCAAATTAGGGATAAACATGACTTCACATGTTGTGATATTCATTTCGTTAAGACTCACAACCTGTTAGAATTTACTGAAAGCTCTTATGAATGGTAAAATTACGCATAACACAGCTCATATTAAAAGAACCTGTTCACACTTCCCCTCGTAAGTTTAACATAAGCTGAGGGATACAGCGGAAGTTTTCTTCCGGTTTTAGGAATCTTGTTATTGTTTACATTCATTCAACCCTCTATAGTTTAGACAGAAGAGAAGTCAGAAATTTGACCGCTTCAAAGTAAGGGAATAGAAAAATTTTCACTCACACTTATTAAATTGATATATTCAAACGATGTAAAAATGAATTTTTATAATTTTTATTACTTTTTATAAATTTATTTAATGATAATCAAAAGACTTAAAATTGTATGGTTTACATATTTTTACATCATTTAAAAAAATAGGTATTTTGAAAACTTTGAACAAAGTATTAACAAAATATGTCGAATAGTTTGCAGGAAATCTAATTTTAAATATACGACTTGCAATTTTTCGAAGCTCTGTCGCCAAGGAAAATAAAAAAGTCACAGTGCCTTTTAGAAGCAACGTTATTATTTTAAATTATCTATGTATACTTGCATTTTAAACTATATATCTTGCTATGAAGAATTATCTGGGCTTTAGAGCAGACAAATAACTTAAATATTTTAAATTTATTAAACGTTTTTAAAAAAGTCACCAAATTGGTGATATTTTCCACCTAGATGAAAATTATCAAAATCACTGCCGTATTCTCATTTATTGTACATTTTTATGAGTCCAGGTTAGCTCAGCATTTGAGTAAATTTTTAAATATTAAAAAAGTAGACTACGAGCGCTTTTTATTTTCACAAAACTGTGGCTCGTCTCCATATTGACGTCTTGCATCATTTTCAAAATAAGCGTTGGCTTTAGATAGGCTAAACATGACCCAACAGTCCTGAGTAACAGTTGTGAACTGACATCAGTAATAAAAATTTATTCAAAAGAAAAACAGCTTTACGATGGTATCAATGGAATATAGGGATGAATCGAATGCAGTATTGACGTACAATGCGCAAAACATAAATAAATAAATAAAAACGAATCTCCCTGAATAACTTTTGATCTAATAATCGAATTTTAACATGCTGGGAGTCAATATTAATGGTTCTAGGGGTTAACCAAAAATATGATGATTAATTAATGCGTACAATAGTTTGAGTTACGAAAGCAGACACAAAAACGCATTTCCTCTGATTAAACATGCCTTTTTTTTGACTGAGTTGCATTTCTTTATATATGAAGAAGTTGCAATCAGGGAAATATAACCCCAATAATTTGATCAGGAGAGTGGCCCCAAAGTTTAGAACCAATAATGTAAATTTTGCCGTTTTTGTATTTCGTATACCTCGAAAGCTTTTTAAATGAAAATTTTTTACAAACATTTATAACATTTATTTATTATACATTTATTAATATAATTCAATGTAAAAACTAAAATCCTTTTTAACAAATATTTATTATTTTTTATTATTTTATTTAATGATAATCGAAAATCTTTTATATTTTACTGTACATAAATATTTACATTATTTTAAAGAATACAACCTCATTTGACAAAATACAAAATTTTTATGAAATTGGTCGAATAGTTTCCTCAAATCCAAACATCAACACNCAATATATATATAGAGAGAGAGAGAGAGAGAGAGAGAGATATCATTGTCAAAAACATTTCAAGTGTTTCAGGCTATATGGGAACTCTAAAAAGCACGATCATTTTTACCAAAGTGTATTGGTAATAATTTAGGTGAAATTAACAATAAAATAATCTTGTGTAATGAGTGTTCAAATTTAGTCATTGTATCTTTAAAACTTCAAGTATGGCATAAAAATCATTTATTCGGTTAAATTTACTTTTGTATTTTGTACTTTTTTACTAAATGCTTGGTAATGGAAAGCATAATTTTTGAAATTAGAATTCCCGGTATACTTTTACCATAAGAACAGAAATATTACCAAATGATAAAACCTTACATTTTGGTTTAAAAATATGATGACAGTAATTTTAACAGAAATTTATTCTCTGTGTATAGGACAGTAGTCTTTTTTACATGTTATTTTTATACTTCATTCTGAAAAGCAGTTCATTATAAGGAAACTGAAGAATGGTCCTCGAAGAATAACTGTTCCTATTGATTTTAATGAGTAGGTTCAGTTATTTCTTAAAAATTTTTAATGCAATAAATATTTAAAAAAACATGAAATTTTTATTATTTTCATTGAAAATACAAAAATATAAATAAAATATAGTCGACTTTTCTCACTTTAATCTACTTTTTCTTCCAGTTTCTGATTTTTCATAAAAACAGCTCTTTTAAAACAATGTTTTCGAAAATAATTGCTGTTTGAATCAAAGATATCAGTTTGATCTGGGGTAACAATCAATTTCAAGTGCTATTCGTGTAATTTTCTGCAATAATTAGTAAATTATATTTCGTTATTATTTGGATAATTTTCGAAGAGAAAAGTAAGCCTTGTATAATATTTCGACATTTGAAGAAGAATATAAATTTGAAATTGCTCTAAAAACATAATTATCCAGTATTAAAGATTTATTAGAATGATTAATGCTTAGTACGTGATGGGCTTATTTTTCAACAAGGTAATGTTTACAAGAAAAAAAGAACTTTGTCCCATGGTAAAAAGCTCTTTGTAAATAGAAAACTATTAAAATCATTGAAATATATGATATTTTTTTGAATACGTTTTGTATTAAAATAACTCTAATATTTATAATCATATTCCAATAAATAGGATATTTAAGTTAAACAATAATTTTCTTTTAAACTAGTCCATAAGTTTCAGGTTTTATTGATTTATTTTTTTCTTGCTGTAATGCAATAATAAATTTTAGATAATATAAGTATAGTTACATATCGGTATTAAATGCAATGAACAATAATAAAATACAAAATGTTTTGAAGCAATATTTATGGTTTATTAGACGCATTCAATTTTTAGCAGTTAAAAGCCGCCATTTTGGATTTTCCATTTTGAATACTGCAATTCTAACCTTAGATTCTTAATAACCTCGAAAAACCCGTATTTTGAAAAAAAATTTTAAATATAGATTCAGTGACAGTTTTTGCCAGCTTTTTCCGACTTCCGACAACTTTGCGACATATATATATATATATATATATATATATATAAAGAGAAAGAGAGAGAGTGTTTGTTGTAACCACGTGCTTAATTCTGAATATAATGAAACTACAATTTTAACAATTGNTATATATATATATATAGTAAGAATTTTTGTATTTAATAATTAATGATTGAATAATAACTTAGAAATAGTCAAAATGAATTTTATATATAACTTCAGAATCTAAAAAATTATCTTTAAAAAAATTCAACAATAATATTGGCAATTGGTTGATACTTTGGGTAAGTCTTTTGTGAAATTGAACATCATCAAGTAATGTGTAGCCTATTAATCATTAAAAATCCTATTAACAAAAAAAAATAATGAAAAATATTTTGATTCCTACAAATAAAAACTTTAGCTTACTAATTTTTGAAAAAGTCAAATTTGGAGATAAAATTTGACAAAAAATTTTGATTATTTACTAATTCTATCCATTTCAAGTGTAGTTGAGTTAAAATTGGGTTTGTATTTGTTGCATTTATGTTTTTTTCTTTTAGACAAAAGTTAGTTTGTAAAAAAGATGTAGAAAATAAAATCTGGTTTACAATGCATGAAAAGATATTCATATCAGTCTATTTTAATTGATTTTCATTATTATTATGATTATTATAAAAGGGATATTACAGATCTTAAGTGAAAATAAAAATTTGTATTTTTAATGTTACAAAGGGAGAAAAAATGCTTTTATCAGGGAAAAAACTACTTTAAAAACATCCTATCAAATTACAATAATTCATTTAATTCAATTCTATAAGAAGTATTTTTATCCTTTCTTTTAAATCAGAAGAATATACGAGGAAAAACACTTCTATTGAACCAAGGGTCGTTAATTATTTATTCGATTTCGACCGTGAACACAGACAGAATATTTTTTGAGAGAGGACTCTGAGGGTTTTGAAATCAAACAAAAAGCTAATTAAATAAATTCACTATAAGTAAAAAATCTTTGTAAATAAAACAAAATCCAGCTTTTGATACAACTAGGTTTAGCTCTGAATAATCATTGCAACATCTCCCTCACAGAACACAATTTTTTTAATTAAATATCTAGAAATTCTAAGAAAAACGAATATAAAGCTCCTTTTGCAAACAAATTACCGTCTTCTTTTGGATTGATATTGTTTCAGTATTTCTTTCGAAATAAGAAAAAAAAGCTTTTTTTTAGATGTCAGGAGAGTACACTCCTCCAAACTAGTATAAAAGATTCGATAAGTATTTTTTGTCAAAAAAAAAATCTATTTTATTTTTAAAAATAAACACAAATAACAGAATTTCATTTCTTCTACAGAAAAAACGCATTAGTATATTTCTTCTAATGTATTGAATTACTCTATGAAATGCAATTAAAAATTAATTTTATTGTTAGTTATCAAATTATTTTACGTGAAGCTGATACACATAACAAATAATTAATTTAATATTCATTTTCATAGTTGAAAACTTGAAAAATTCCTTGAAAAAAAATTTATTTTTTTGGAAAAATTACGAAATTATTTGTATTAAAAATCAAAATAACAAATTTTTATAGGCAGAATATATGCCTTGGAATTTTTACATATTTTTTAATACAAGTGAGACACAATAATCAGTTATTGTCACTTATGAGACGATGGCAAACATAATAAATAATTTTGCATCGAATTTCAAAACAAAAGTTTATTAATTTTGAAGCATAGTATTTTTTTTAGAAGAAATCCTATTTTATTTGTAAAAATAAACACAAAAAACAGAATTTCATTTCTACTGCAAAGAAAACGCTTTAAAATATCACTTCAAAAGTATTGAGTTTTTCAATGAAATGCAATTGAAAAGTAATTTTATAGTTAGACATAAAATTATTTTATGCGAAGACGATAAACATAACAAATAACTTATTTAGCATTGACTTTTCAGAGTTGAAAACATAAATAACAGAATTCCACTTCCTCGACTTAGAACTCGTTATTTTGTTCACATTGCATTAGGTAAAATTTTGCACGGAATCTCAACATCGAAAGTAACCGAAGTATTAATCGCAAATCAGGCTGATTTTTTAAGCCTTTTGTCTTTTCTATTAAAAAACAATTGTCTATAAAATTCGTTTGACGATTTCAGTTTAGTTGTGGAGTTAAAAAGTTTTGAAAATATAACAGTGGGTGAAAAAAATCTTTAAAGAATCGCAAAAAATTGCAATAACCAATCGGTAGAATTGTTTTATGATCTTACAAGCAAAATAATAAAATATAGGGGAAAGTGAGATAAGACTGGATAGCTTTGAAACTAAACTGTTCGACCTAGAAATCCTCAGATTTAATAAAGATATTCATTATTTAGTTGTGTACAATACATCATTTCAGAATTGAAAACATTAAAGTACTATTTTTTTTTTTTTTTTTTTTTTTTTTTTTTTTTTTTTTTTTTTTTTTTTTTNATGAATTTTTTTTTTGATGATAAATTTAGAAATACTAGAATTTCAGCGAAAAAGTAGTGGATATTTCTATTTTATATGACAATATAAGAAAATTTACATGTGATATTGTACATGTGATGTAGTCAAGGTCATACTTAAGGAGGGGGGAAGAATGAATGAATTCCCGACAAAAAGTCTTAACAAAAAATATAATGCTTATTACTTAGTTTTTTTAATTGGAAAATTACCGGGAGTTTCTTTACGTCTTTATAAGAACTTCAATTTTATAAAAGGAGTCTTCAAAAATTCTACATAATAATAAAATAAAGCTTTTCGTGCGTTAAGGAAGGGCCTGTAATAAATATTGTCCTGAGGCCAGTAAATCAGCCTTGGTTATCTTCTTCCTCCATTGCGCTGCAGCTTTCGTGAACCCAGCATGAAGGGAAGTTTTACCCCAGAGAAAACAAAAAGGACAGTACTACTATTGAACTAAATCCTTATTGTTTGTTAGGTTATGAATCTTTAGTATACGTATAATATGCTGGACTCAAAATAATTCTTATAACCATAATGACTTGTCTTAATGACTTAAATAAGTTTAAAAACTTAAGAATATCAGAGAGTTGACATAACGAAACAAACTGATCTACACAGACGTCGAGAATTAATTAATAACAACATGCCAATATGGTAGATCTTAACTAATGAAGTATAATTCAGAATTTGTCCGGTAACTTATTGAGCATATAATTATTTCGTACGGCTACCAGACAGTTCTTGGTTTTCTCAATTTGAATTTAAACTCTCTTTTTGCAATAAATATCAGTCAATGTGCTTAAAAACAATCTTTAGAAACAGATTAGATATTTTACGAAAAAACAACATAGATAATTTAATTGTATTTTTTAGAAAAACTATTTTGTCTGGAAAAAATCAAATAATTCTATTTTTATACAAATATATTTAAAGGGAAAATTAAAACAAACCAAAAATGTTAGTCAACCTTGGATCAAATTTATTTTAAATCTATCTAATCAATACTATTAGAGTAAAGAAAAAATCAGTAGCAAGTAAATAAATTTTAAAAAAAAAGTGTTTATTTAATTATAATGCCATTGAATTGAATTTTGAAATAAATAATGAAAGACTATTTTTGATTACCAGTTCGAACGATTAATAGATTATTTGAATATATATTCTCCCATTTATTGTGTTCTACTTATAATACCTTACTCACTTTCAAAAAGAAAATTACAACAAAACTCAAGATTTTATTCAATTTTAAATTTTTTTTTCAAGCTTATTTTAAGATTTAGTCCATCGAATCTAAAGAACATCTATTTAGTCTATCTAATCTACTCTTAATTTAAAGAAAAAAACATTTGCAAATAAATGAATTTAAAAATAAAAGGTATAACTTTTTAAAGGGCAGTATTTTTCAACGTTAACCACAAAATAAACAAAATAACGTAATAATTCATTAAATAAATTGTTTTTTTTTTAGAGTCAAAGTATATTAATTTTGAAAATTCTGGTATTCTATTTTTTAAAGATTCCTACCGCTCAAAGAGTTACTAAAAAGGCTCTTTAAATCAATTTTGAAAGAAATAAAGAGTCTTTTTAATTACGTGTTTGGACGATTAACAGATTATACGTACTCTTCCACATGCTGTGGCCTACTCAACTATTCTAGTCAAATTCAAAAAAGAAAATGAGTACAAGACTCAAAATTTTAGTCTAATCAATACTATTGATCAATCTATCTAATCAATACTATTGAAATGAAGGAAAAAAAATCATTATCAAATCTATAAACTAAGAAAAAATCTCTCGTTTAATTAAAAATCTCTTTGAATGAATTTTGAAAGAGTATTTTTAATTACCAGTTCGGACGATTAATAGATTATTTGAATATATATTCTCCCATTTGTTGTGTCCTACTCATAATAAATTCCTTTTAAGCAGGATTAGACTCGCCTGGACGGAATATCTTTCTGTGATACTTTCTTCATTCCGGAGATGCAAATGAAGATCCATGTTAATTGCTTCACTCCCCAGAATGGCCCAAGTTTTCCCTAACTTGAATGACACATGGCAAAGGAAGCAACTACAATGGCTTCTGGCTTTTTTCAATTAGTCAAGCCCCATTGAGTTGGAGTCATAGAAGCGTTCAAAAGCATCCACTCATAAATGCATACACAGAAATGGAGAAGAGAGGCGATGATAATGGTGATAGGTAGGAGGACATTATCACTCGAGAACAGAGCCATTAAGATGCCGCATACCTTTATTGGATGGGGATATGAATAATAGTACCACCAATCACTTTTTTGATCGAACTTTTTCAAAGAAAAGATGCTTCCAAGAAAGAAACATTTATTTTCTTGCAAGAAATATATTATTTAGAAATAGTAATTACAATTCCATTGGAATTGCTTAAAAATAACAAATTTCAAAGTAAAATCAGTACACTGTAAAAAAAAAAAAACTCGGTGAATCTTTAACCAGTATTTGGTGCAAAGTGTTTCATTATCCCAAAGTTTAGTTAAATGAAAGATCATTTTATTTCAGTTACACCATAAATTATAAAGTGAGATCTAGAAATATTTCCACGGTGCAACTGACTGCACCAAAATTTGGTGAAAGACGCAAAACTTTAACGGTGACTGTAAACTGAACGATATATGTTTACGACGCCATGTTTNACCATAAATTATGAAGTAAGATCTAGAAATATTTCCACGGTGCAACTGACTGCACCAAAATTTGGTGAAAGACGCAAAACTTTAACGGTGACTGTAAACTGAACGATATATGTTTACGACGCCATGTTTTCTTTACAACTCGGTCTCGGTGTATCGGGATGACTCGTGCATGTTGTTTTAGGTTTCGACTTATTTAGGTAGGTAAATGGCTTATTTGCCTTTATTAAAGTTCATTTCTTTTATATTTCCTTTTTTAAAATATATCTCCTTATAAAATGGTCAGAAGTATGTCCTAAAATAACTTCTTGCAGTAAACAGTTTTGTTACGGTAAATAGCTACCTTGGTCTGCATTTGAGCACTTTAAAAATACCTAATAATGGTGCAATCTTCATCTGCTTTTATAAAAGAAAAAAAAAAGAAAAGAGAAAGAATGAAAATAGGTGTTCTTCAAAACACCAATTTTTGGTGCAACCTTTTACTGATATTTAGAGCTAGAGAAAGTATCAAAATATTTTAAAATCGGGCTCCATTTAATGTAGCCAGCAAATGAATACTAATTTTTGGTGCAATATGGCTCGGAATTTTTCGCAGTATAGCTCTTTCGGCAAAGGAAAATAAAAAAAGCCTGAGCTCTTGAATCTAAAGCAAAGCTAGAATTTTAATCAGCCGTCTTTTCTTCAAAAATTAGAACCGACAAATATCTTTTGAAAAGTTAGTAAACTTTCAAAAACGCCATTTTTGTGCATTTTTGGATATTTCTGAATTTTTTGGAAATTTTCATGATTCGAGACAATGCAGCGTTGGAATAGCTTTTCAAATTTTCGAAAAATAAATCACAAATGATTTTTATTTTCACAAAACTGCAACTTTTCTTTAGATTGACATTTTGTCATAATTAACACAGAGGGAGCTGATGAAAGATATATTAAAATATAGAATGAAAGATTAGGCACTAAATTAAACAGTCATAAATGACTGTTAAAATCACATCAAAGTATTATTCATGTAAAATCTTTGCAAAATAATGGTACAAATTTGCAGTAGGCTTAGAAGTATATCAGCTGGAACCCAGGTTTCTTACAAGTTGAACTATAGTACTGAGTTATCAAGTATAAAAATTACGATAAAAGGGCTCGGCTTAGTATCATATAATATTTTTTCAAATTTAAATGGCATTGTGGTTCTGCGCGCTTTGCATTTCCTAACCGTGTAGATGTGGTCTTATGTACATAATTTTTAAACTTTAATTTATATATATTTTCTCAATTTGAAAAATTTCAGTTGGTATTGAATTCGTGAAGTAAAATATCCTTCAACTCTTCCCCCCTCTCTATGCACAATCTCACCTTAAGAGGACACCAAACCACGGAAGAAACTTTTCTTTGCAAATTCTTTTTCACCTCCATAAATGATTTAAAATTGAAATAATAGAAAAAGTGAGTTCAGCCATAAAGTTTCAAATACTAAAAGAAAAATTTTAAAATATCAAAAGGAAATTATGAAACGATAACTGACGCAATGGAGAAGTTCTCTTCCAATAATTTATGTGCATTTTGATATTTCTTTTTTACCAACAGAAGCTTAATGTCTTACGCTAACTTTACCTACACTCGCTTTTTTAAAAAATTAATTTGTAATACTTTAGAACATTGTGTAAAAAAACATTTCTCTCTCAAATTTACATAGTTAAGAAATGTGTAGTAATAGGGAACTATAATTTTGAAAACCAGAATTCTCGATAAACCCTCATCACGATGAACTTAAATATTACTAAATAAATGATTTAAATACAGTATATTTTGATTTAATTACAGGAATTCCTTTTCTTTTAACCAGAAATGTCTTCACCCTACAAGTATGGTAATTATACCAGAATTTTTATCTCGGTGTATTTATAATATTTGGCATTCTCAAAAATTTACAGTTTTGTGCAGTTAAGAAATGTGAAGTAATAGGAAACTTTACTTTAGAAAATCTAAATTTCCGAAGAACCATCACTGTGACGAACGGAAATATTGCCAAATAAATTACTTAAGTATCGTAAATTTCGATTTAAATACAGGAATTCTCTCTTTTTTTAACCAGAAATGTCTTCACCCTATAAGTATGGTAGTTATACCAGAATTTTTCTCTCAGGGCATTTATAATATTTGGCTTTCACTTAAATTTATAGTTTTGTATAATAAAGAAATGTGAAGTAATAGGAAACTATTATTTCGAAAACCAGAGTTTCCAATGAACCATCAATGACGAACGGAAATATTACCAACTAAATTATTTAAATACTATAAATTTCGATTTAATCACAGGAATTCCTTTTTTTTTTAAAACCAAAAATGACTTCACCATACAAGTATGGTAATTATAGCAGAATTTTTCTCTCGGTGTATTTATAATATCTGATTTGATTTGTTCTGTCACATCAAACTTTCATTCTTTACTAATATTAAAAAGTGGATGAGTTTTAAAAAAGAGCGAGTCGATTATGTTCTTTTTTCAATAAGGAAATAATAAAGAAAAACAATCGCTTTACCCTATGTGGAGGAATATGACGTTTTACAGGAAACAACGATGCGTAATTAAGGAAAATAATGTGCTTCTTCTCCTACTTAGCTCTAAATTTTGTTTCAAAAAAGTAAATTATTCGTTTCAAACTAAAAGAAAGAAATTATTGATTTGGGGAGGAATGAGAAGCGTGTACAATGATGTAGCACAGAAAATAAATGAAGACATTTTGTTTGAAAAGCCTTTCGAGGATTCTCCTTGTGTTTTAAGATGCTTATATGCGACCTGAAAAGTTACAACTGGTATTAATAAGAGATTTTTTTTTATCATCTATTCGCGTATGGAGGAATTAGGCACGGATCCATTTTAAATGTCATTACCTCAAAACAACGCCTTCAATTTTCTTTCGGTGGCTCAGAGGATCCAATAAGGTGAACCGCATTCGAATTCCACACCCGGCTCGCATCGACCACAGTACTCATTTAAAATATCCTCAGTGGTAGACGAATCATAGGTTAGAGTCCCCTTGCCGCCAGGCTAACCGTGGGATGTTTTCCTCTCCATGTAACGCAAATGCGTGTTAGTTCCCCCAAAAAGTCCTCCACAGAGGCACACTTTTCCCAATACTTGGAGAAGTTTCCCCGTCTTCTGGATTCTGTTCAAAATTATAAGGCTATGGAATTGAACATTAATAGTCGTAAACCCAAAATTGGGTCAGCTGTTCAACGACGGTTATAAAATGAAATAAAATTTTCCTCCGAGTCATTTGAAAATCTTATATCAATAAAAAATAATTAGTTTCCGTTGCACGTAAGAGTTTTTTAATAAATTTTTTTAGTAATTCAATTATTAAACCCTAAATGTATCGGCTTTTTTTAGTTCAAAATATCGCCAATATGTTGACGTCACAAAACAAGTACTATCGCCAACCCTCAACAGCACGAACTTCCATAACATAAATTTTTTGATATGACGAATAAAATCTGAATTCCCTATTAGTATACTAGGTTATAATTAGAAAAAAATCTCTTTAAGGCTCATACATTTCTCGGTAACACTAGAATTCACGAAATTTTTTTGATCATCAAAATTTTTTTCCTGATTTCAGAAGAATTTAAAATACTTTTTTTGAATTCTAATTCTCAAGAACTTTTATTTTTTTTTAAGAACAATTTCATGAATAATTTCTTTAACCTTTAAAGCACCTCGCGTTGTATCTATGAACTGGTTTCTCGAGTCTAAGAAGACACGTGCAAAGAATTTTATCGTTATAATAAAATTTTATTTTAAATTTTAATCTGAAACCACCTGAAATTTTGCATTAAAATTAATTTCAAATCAATGAAACATAATTGGAAAAAGTGAAGGCCGATCAAACTTCCCAGTCTTTTGCAAAGGGAATCGAACCCCGATCCATGATCTGAAAGATAAGTACTCATTCCACCACACACACCGACTGGACTTAGTACAAACTGTTTATCTGCTTATTAAATAAAATATTAAGGAATTAAAAGCCCCATAAAAAATAAATTGATGTGTGTGTTTTCGTTCCTGCGACCTTTTTCCAAGAGAGAATGACAGTAAAAAATGTTGTAATTGATCTACGTCGCCCTACAGCTGCGCAATGGGCTATTGCCGGTGACTGGGACACATCTTTGAGAGTGATTAGAAGACATGCTATCACAATTTTGATCCTCTACAGAGGGGACGGCACCCCTGTTTCGGTAGCCCGACGACCAGAACGAAGTAGAGCACTTTACGGAAGAGCAGGTTAACTAGGACCAATACCGCACACCCTCGGTCCTTACACCCACTGATCCATGGGGTCACTCACACTCACTGCAGCCAGTGATGCTTGACTTCGTTAACTACTAGGAACCTTGTCTTAGCGATCAGCCCAATGAGGGACAATAAAAAATGCAAATTGCTCATTAAGACCATTTATTCGATTATATTTATAATACTTAAAATCCATTTTGCTTATTTATAAATAATGATGTTTAAATTACTATACGAGAGGTACAATATTGTTACTATTAAGTAACAGAAAAAGGATATTATTTTACAAACAAATTATACATAATAATTAAATTACAAGCAAATATTACTTATTACAAATACAAATCAGATATGATATTTAAGAAAAATAATGTAATTTCTTTTGGAATTGCTCAAATTCCAATTAATTCATTAATTTTTCAGAGACACTCTGCAAATTAACAGAAATATTCAATGTAAAATTAAAATCGTATTGTTTGAAATGATATTTAAGCATTCGAGCAGCTATTAATTTTAATAAATTTGAAGAAAAAAAAAGAATCAAACACGAAACATTCTTATAACTTTTAAATTATTATGTCGATATTTTTGAAAAAACTCATTATAATTAGATCTATTTAAATTAAATAAAAAATAGAATTTTATTTGAAATATGCAGCTTATTTTTTGTTTAAACTAAGTGAGAAACAAATTACTCTAATAATTGATTCCAAATAATGCATTCCAAATAATGTGTCAAAATTTACACATTAAGTCAAAATTTATAATACCAAAATGCTGTTTGGGTTTATTTGGAATGTTTATATCACTAAATTACAGTTCAAATTTTCCTTAAAAAAAGAATTTCATAATTCTTCTATCCCTTTTCCGTTTTACAATTTCTGTTAAAAAAATTCTGAAAATATTTTTCAATTATTTATTTCTTTGAAAATGACTATACAAAGCTGTAACAAACATTTCTATTTTGATTCAATTTAAAAAAATGTTTCTCTTTCAATTGATTGTAATGAAATTTCAAAAAAGTTAAAATTATTTTTTTATTCAAATTCATTTTAAAATAAAATTTCTAATTCATTTTAATAAAATTTTAAAATTACACTAGTATTTTCTTTCAGCGTCAAAATTCCTTTTAAAACAAGTAACATAATCTCAATGAGATACTGATACTGATGATGTAAAACTGTAATACAAATTGTCCTTCAAATTAAATTTCGTAAAATTTCAAAAAGAAAAAAATATAATAATAACAATAATAAATAACATTCCAATTTTTTTCCTTCAAAATTCTTTTTAAAATAACTAACATGATATACTATTAAGCGTATTTTTATTTATTTATATTTTCGTTGAATATGATGGTACAACAAAAAATCTTAATTTCAATAAATTTTGTGATGTTTTAAATAAGTAATAAAGCTATATAAAACAATTTAAAAATTATTTTTACAATAACTAACACTATCTCCTATTGACATCTGTAGCTGATAATGAGGATACATAATTGCAATAAAAATTCTTCTTCCGTTTAAATTTAATGTTATAGCAAAAATAAATAATTAAAGCGATATTTTTTCAAAATTATTCTAAAAAAACATTCACAATCTTTCATTAAGCATTCCGTCCAAAAATTTATGGTGCAAAATCATAATATAAATTTTATCAATGAAATTTAAAGAAATTTGAAAAACAAAGTAGAAATTATTATGTTTAAAAAAATTTTTCAAGACAATCTCTAGCTGAACTTTATTTTCCAGAACTTAATGACAAAACGCTACAATAATTATGCTTAAATTTTTAAAAGGACATGATTTTGCGTATCAAAACTCAACAAAGAATTCTGGAATTGAAAGTTACTTTGTTTACACAAAACTACATTGTAAAATGTAAAGTCAAACATGTTCAACAAAGAAAAAGAAATGAAAAGTATCGTTTTTTTAAAAATTCTTTAAATGTGACAAAATATTTTCTTCGGAGTGTTTTTCCTTACAACTGCTAACCCAAAGCTAGAATACAGATCTTCCTTCAATTATTTTGAAATTCAAAAATAAATAAATAAAATAAAGCAATCAGCTTTTGTAAATCTACTTGAGACAATCTCCTACAGAATGTCACTAACTGAACAAATTTTAAAGGTATTTTAAATAAATAGAAAAAGAAATCTACAGATAAATACAAAATTTTTTTGCAAAAATTTATGGTGTAAAATCATAATACAAATTTTATCAATGAGATTTAGTAAAATTTTAAAAATAAAGTAGAAATTATTATTTTTAACAAAAATCTTTCCAGATAATGTAAAGCTGAATATTATTTTCCAGAAATTAATGACAAAAATGTACAATAATACAATAATTACGCTTACATTTTTAAAAATATGAATTTATTTATCAAAATTCAGCTAAGAATTCTGTACTTGAACGTTGCATTTGTTTACACAAAACTACATTACAAAATGTGAAGTCAAACATGTTCAACAAAGAAAAAATATTACGTACTGTTTTTTTAATTCTCTTATTGTGACAAAACATTTCTTTGGGAGTCATATTCCTTGAAATTGCAGACCCAAAACTAGAATACAGGTCTACTTTCAATTATTTTGAAATTCAAGTAAATAAATAAATAAAATAAAATAAAACAATCATTTTTTTTTTAAAGACAATATCCTACAGAATGTTATTAACTGAACGAATTTTAAATAAATAAAAAAACAAAAACATTCTACAGATGAAAATTCAAAAATTGAAAATACTGAACTCTTATAAAAAAAATCTTCTCTCAATTAATTTAAATGAAATATTTCAAAACAACAATAGAAATTTGAATTAATTTTAATGAAATTCTGAAAAGTTAATAGTGAAAAAGCTAATTGCTGTTGTTAGGAGAATGAAGAGTAGAGATTACTTTTCATAGCCATAGAGTAAGTCTGTAAAATCCTGGGCCATAAGATGTTGATGAGAAAATTATGAGAGCGGATTAGGAGGGACTCATCAATGGAGACATCCATAACGTGTTAATCCGAGCCTGGATTAATGTATGTCATCATGATCATCCATATGAAACAGGTACTTAATCCACCCCTCCTCAATTCAATCATTAGATAACAATATTTCCCCTCTCTCTCTTCAGTACTTAGTAGTTTGTACAAATAAATCATTGCTGCTTTTATTGATTTTCAACAACATCAACTCATTATATTTAGCAACTTTTCAATCTTAATTTTTGAATAGAACCTTATCAAATAAATGAATATAATTTTATTTTAATGGTTAAATAACAATTTTACTAGGAAAAGAGCATTAAATTTTATATTTGCATGCTCCTTAAATAAATAAACTCTACTACTATTACAATCATTTATTAACACCACATTGATTATAAATACTTAATTTAACTTTTCTTCAACAAAAAAGTTTTAAAAATGAAGTTTTGAAGACAATTTTTTAAAATATTTCTACAGTTAGCGATAAGAGAAAATTGTACTATGAAATGTTCAAGTTCTCGTCAAAGAAAGTTTTTGACAATTTTTTTTTTTTTTTTTTGTACTGCAAAGTTTAGTTTGTACAAATGAAGTTAGTTTGTGCAAATAAATGATTGCTTTTATTGATTTTCAACAACATTAACTGATTACATTTCACAACGTTTCAAAATTTTGATCTTAATTTTTGACGAGAATGTTATCAAATAAATAAATATAATTTTATTTTCATGGTTAAATTAAAATTTTATTTGGAAAGGATAGTTAAATTATATATTTGATTGTCCTTTAAATAAATAAGCAGTACGACTATAACACCATATTGATTATAAATACTTAATTTTACTTTTCTTAAACAAAAAAGTTTTCAAAATAGACAATTTTTATTTTTAAATATTTCTGCAGTTAGCGATAAGAGCAAATTGTACTATGAAATGATCAAATTCTCGTTAAAGAAATATTTTTTTTTTAGCAATTTTTTCTGTACCGTTACCGCTTGGTTATTTGTTTGCCCTTTGAATAAATAAATTTTGCACTCATAATAATGATGTAAAAACGCCGTATTGAATGAAAATACTTAATTAATCATTTTCTTACCTTTTTTAACATAATTAAAGCGTGCCACAAAATAAAATCACTCGATGATGTTTTCATATTCTCGTGAGAAAAATAATAATTTTTATTTTGGCCAAAATTTATTTACGTTCTGAACAGTTTGACAATTGTCCAATTGTCAAACTGTTCAGAACATTCGTAATTTAGGAAGGCAGAAAAATATATATATATTTGTCTGCTTATATATATTAGAAATTCTTTCTTTTTTTTCAAAATTATAATACTTATTACCACACATTAGCAAACAATAAAAAACTTAAAAATAAGTTTAACAGCAAATAAATGGTTTATATGTCAAACACTAAGGTATCATGATAAAATTATTGAATTTAACGACATTTAACAAATTTTATCATTGTTTTAAAACCATATTTTGTTGTTAACTTTAACAAATTCATATCCTTTTTGGAGTTCCGTGTTCACATAGAGGCGGTAAATTTGACCATATTCTGGTAGTTTTGACCATAATTTTTATTTTTATTTTAGAGTGAAATATGTTAGTGCTTTAGACGCTTTCTGACAAAAATAATGAGCATAAAATTGTGCTGATGAAGGTTTATTATAATTCTGAAATATAATTTATGTCATATAAAGATATTTCATACCAAATATTTGTTAGATAGGAATTTTTTAAACAGGAAAAAGGACGGAATTGCGGGAAAAGTTGGTATGAGCTGTTTATATATCTTAAAATATTCATGAAATCATCTTTTCATCCTATATGACGATAAAATTGAGCATAATGATGAATCTAGTACTTCTACAAATTGTATACAGAATTATTTTCAGTCCTATCATTGTAAATATTCTGAAAAAAATTATATTTATGGGATACATTAATGAGAAAGCTATTTTTTTTCTCTCTCTTCTTTTTCACGGTGAATCAATATTTATTAATTTGCTGCAAAGTTATGATCGAAAGTTATTAGAAGAAAAGTTAGGATTGATCAGAAATGCATGAAATAAAACACACACAGGGAAAAAAATACTTGTAAAGTAATCATACTGTATGGTAGTAAAATTTCTGGTTAAAAAAAATTAGTTTTGTTTAATAAAACTAAAACGTGTTATATTTAAACCATTCCCTTACATTTTTTCCGTTTATATGGTAACTAATCACCAAAAATCCTGATTTTCAAAAGTATTGTTCTTACTACGACACGTTTAGTAAAAAATGCAAAAAGGAAAAAGTATTCAACGGAATAAACGGTTTTTATGGAGGGTTGTAACATATCGTGATAAAATTGCCCAATTTTACTACATTTATTAAACTTAATCACATATTATCAAACTATATTTGCCAAATATCATTATCAAAGCGCTTCGATAGAAATACCGCTCTTTTTGTTGGAGACGTTTTCAAAAATTAAAAGTAATTTAACTTGTTCCTTTCACGTGCTACTGAAATGCCTGCTAATTGAAACTTTGCGGCCGCTATCTCTGACTTATTATTTTATTTTATAAACGTCGTTGAACAGCAGACCCAATTTTGGCTTTACGACTACTAATGTTCAACTCCATAGCCTTGCAATTTTGAACCCAATCCAGAAGACAAGGAAACTCCTGGATCAGTACCCCAGAGGTATAATTTGTTATAAGAATATGGAGGATTTTATGACCCGACTGACTNCTATCGCTGACTTCTTATTTTATTTTATAAACGTCGTTGAACAGCAGACCCAATTTTGGCTTTGCGACTACTAATGTTCAACTCCATAGCCTTGCAATTTTGAACCCAATCCAGAAGACAAGGAAACTCCTGGATCAGTACCCCAGAGGTATAATTTGTTATAAGAATATGGAGGATTTTATGACCCGACTGACTTAACTTGCACCAGTCACCATTTACTACATGGAGAGTCTTCAGCTGGCGGAGATCGAACCCATGACCTCTTGGACGTCCTGGGATAGCCTATCTACCAGGCTACCCCAGCCTCAGAGTTGCACTCTTAAATCCGTTACACCAATTTTCAAGGACAGCAAGCTCCGAATACTTAGATAATGACCCAATTGCAATAAGTATTTTCGCCAATAAATATTGCGCCAACCGTGGAGGCTCAGGGGATAGAGCGTTCACCATCTAATGAGGTGACCCGGGTTCGAATCCCAACGATGGCTAGTCGATACGAATTCAACACCAGATTCAAACCGATCACAGTGCTGACGTAAAAGATCCTCAGTGGTTAACGGATCACGGGAGAGTTAGAGTTTCCTTGCCATCAGGCTAATCGTGGAAAATTTTCGTGGTTTTCCTCTCCATGTAACGCAAATGCGGATTTGTTCCATCCAAGTGTCCTCCACGAAGTCACATTTCTCTCAATACTTGATCCAGGAGTTCCCTTGTCTTCTGGATTGGCTCAAAATTACAAAGCTTCGGAGTAGTCGCAAATTCAAAAAATTGAGTCCGCCGTTCAACGACGGTAATAAAATAAAATAAATATTGCGCGAAAAAAAAATCGTATAGCATTTTCTTTATTTCCCTTTGGATTATTTAATTTTAATTTTTTTCCCTTTGGATTATTTGACTTTAAATTGGATATTTATAACACTATGAAAATATACTATTTTAAGAAATAATTTTATTAGTTAAAAATACAATTCTCTTATAAAAACTTCCCTATTCACAAAAATTTTAATTTTTTTTTAATTTAAAAAGAAACAGTGATATTGTTTCATTACTTTATTTTAAAATTTCTTATAGCATTCATAAAATTGTATTTAAACTTTAGCATGGCAATTTTGAGTTTATGAAGAGAGGTTTACTGGTAATCTACAATTGAACTTTTTAGTAAAAAGTAGAAAATTAATATATTATGTAGAAGTAATTACTATGTTAAATTAGTTACTACACACATTATCTGTAACACAAATCTTCTTTTCATATAACTTTATGATTTTAAATCGGTATTAATCATAACATTAATAAATAAATCTTATTTTCGTATAACTTTATGATTTTAAATCGGTATTAATCATAACATTAATAAATATCCTTTTCCTTTAAAAGGATTAAACTTATTAAAAACCACACCTTCTGGTTTCATCACAATTTAACGCCGCACCATATACGCAGTATTTGTACATATCATAGGGTTCGACATTAGTTTTTGATATTAAACTTTAACTGCAAATTAAACATTCTAAATTTTCTACATTGTGCAGATTGAATCTCTCCGAATATGATGTTAAACAACCCAAAAAATTGTGTAAGAAACATTTTAATTCAAATTGATACCAAACTGAGCGTTTATATACAATTTAATGAACGTAGTTAAATCTAAACATCAGCAATGGAGAATGTTTACACTAAGCTCACGCGCATTCACGCCATTTGTTAACTATTTTCGCTTCATAACACACTAATTTTGGCGTACTACGTCAGTAGATAGTGTAAGACTGTTGTTGTCGTGAAGCAAAAGTTCACTGTTACAAAATGTTTTTAGTTGCGTAATAAGGAAACTTTTATTTTTAAATAACCGTCAATTGTATTAAATAATTTTACAATACTTAGTTTTTATCCTCCTCTGTTCTGTCAATCCTAATTCGAACTCTCTGTGCTCACAGTAACATATCGTAAAGATTAATTTACTAATTCGTTTCTGCGTCCTATGTCTTAAATTTTAGTGTTTCAGAAAGTGTAAAGGAACATTTTGAGTGTTAACCTTGGTGTTTAATCACACAAAAAATTACTCTGGTGTTCCACTTCACCACTCTGCGACCTTTTTCAGTGTCATAATATAATAATTCATATATAAGATACAGTAAAAGAGTGCCAAAACAATTACCTGTATGCACCAAAATAATTTATTTACCTTACAAAATGTGTTAATTAATACTCTAAATTTATTTCATTCATGTTGCAAAAATTATTTTTATTAACTTATTTTTAGTGTTGTTTAGAAAAGAATTTTGTTTAAAGAATATCAGATTTCGTATTTTTTTTCCTTCGCTTAAAAAAAAGGGATTTTTTTCTGAATTTTTTTCTTTTTTTTTTGCTTAACTACTTCCTTTTATTAAAATAATCATCTTTATATATTGAATGCATAATGGCATCTCGAATAATAACATACCCCAAAATTAATTATTCTGCGCGCGTCGGTGTTAAAACACAAAAGAATATCCCTTATTTCCCAGTTTGAGACAGGAAAAAAAAAACCTCATCGGACTAAAGAGATGCTTACAATGAGTTCAAAAATAATAAGCGGGACACGTTTTATTTATTGTTGTTTTATTTTTATTTTTTATACCCTTTGCTCTCTTTCGTTAACCGGCGACTTGACTTCAAAGGAACTTATGGTTGGGTTTTTTGGAAGGATGGAAAATGAGACAGACTTTGTTCTGAAAGAGTCCTTTTATTAAATTTAACTTCCCTTTATTTGTATTCCCCGCTTTTACAACCAACGATCAGCAATAGCTTTGATGCTGCCAGGTCAGCGATTATTCCGCTTTTTTTTCTTTTTTTTTTCTTCCCCCTTTCACAATTCAGTGAGAATGGATTTCAGGAGAATCTTTTGAGAGCTCATTTTTTTCATAATATCTTTTATACTTTTTTTTTAAAAAAAAAATAGTTATTAGTTTCATGCTTTTAATTTATATTTTCGCCAAAACAATATTTAGATTTAAGGAGAGCCGTCGATTTTTTAAAAAAATTTGGATGTCGAAGAAAGTCTATAGTTTCTTTTTATAAACCGGAGCTAAAAAGCGTGCATAAATTCTCCTTCGCTTATTCAATTGTTTTCTATTCAATTAGTAATTATTTGTGTAATTTATTTAAAGTTATGATTATTAAAAAAGTTAATCAACAAATGTGGATTAAAAAATAGAATTTATTTGTTCAATTTTAGTATATTATCATTTAAATAATGCATATCATAATAATGTATTTCTAAATTATATTTTCTTAATAGCTTGCATACTTTTTTGAAAATTTGTTATTATTTTTAAATTTTTAATTTATATGTTTGCAAAAATAATATTTATATTGAAGAAAAACCTCCGATTTTTTCGAACTGTCGAAAAATATCTATTATTATTTTTTACTCTAACCAAAAATGCTTACATAAATCTTCGTTTGTTTATGTAATAAGTTCATGCTTAGTTCTGATAAAAATTATTTGTATAATTTATTTAATATGGAAACGAAAAGCTTAACAAAAGTGGAAACGAAAAGCTTAATTGGTGGCATAAAATGTGGTACAAAAATTAAATTTATCAGCCCAATTTTAATATTCTTCTGATTAGATTGTTAACTTTTATAGTTTAAATAATAAATAATTCCATAGAAATGTCAACAAAGTGGCAGAAAATTAAGTATTAATTGAAAAGTTGTCACTTTATTTGTCATACGTACAACTATGAGAACCTAATAACAGTTTTGGAATATAGCATTTACCAATCATACCTTGAAGAGACTAACGCATGAATGTGTGAAGTCAGATCACATAAGTCGTAAATAACTTCATTATTTTATTTATTTATTTATTTTTTTTTTTTTTGAATATTGCAAAATTATCTTATAAAAGCTGCAGTTTTTTTTTATTTTTATTTTTTAAATATTCCTTAACTACAATATTTTTAAAGTGTTTTAAGAAAATTCAACAGCCATGTTACGCTAGTCATAAAAAATACTATTTAAAACCTCAATAAAAATTTTTGAGGTTTTCTGTTTTGCTAGGTATACCATGTTTACATTAAAAATAATTATCATAATTAAGAACAGGGGTTGCGTGACTTACTTATATATTATACTTTTGTATATCGCCCTCTGCAAAACAACAATCATCCAGACACTTTAGTGGATATCAGTAATATATGTACAATACAATGTTTTCTTACTAAAACCAGAAAATTTTGACATTCTCTTGCACTTATTGTGAAATTTTGAACGAAATATTTTGTTAAATATTTCTCATATACGCCAAATGTCAACATTCATAGTGTCATACATTGATAGTGGAAGTTGAGTTTTTTGTTAATTATTACTATTTCTTTTATTGATCAGCAAATGTCAACAGTTACTGATGTATAGTAAAAATAATAATATCTAATAAAAACTTTTTTTTCAATTTCCACTTAAAAAATATAGATTATTACAACAATTTTTTAGCAACATTCATTATCAATCAATTCAATATTATTATGAAAGAATGATACATATTAAGAATGATTTAAATTTCGACATTCTGTGTACAAAGTCAACATTCATAACTTACGACAACAAGCTGAAAAATATAAATAAATTTTCTTTCTTTTTATAATAATCAATCGATCTATTTTAATAATGTTTATATTATGTTGAAATAAATCACAAATGAACCTATCATAAGTTTGGAATTGCATAATTTACTACCCATGTAGCGTGATACGTAAATTAAAGTAACTTTTAGGGAAATTTTTGACGTACTGTTGACGTAAATAGTGTGCACAAATAAAGCACTCATTCTTATCTAGCAAAAAGTGGTTGATAAAGTAATCTTAAAATAAACGAATTTCCTTACATAAAATAATACGTAAATTTTATGTGTTTCGTAAATTTAATTCAGTTTTAAGTAAATTTTACGAATGCTTAGGAAAATTATAAGTCTTATAAGTCTTATATTACCTTAAAATTATAAAGGTAAAATATAAGTCTTTTTAACATAAAATTGATGGCTTTCTGCTGTGTGGGTACTATGTTGTACTTAAATACCTTGGAAAGTAAAAGATGAACAATTTAAGTAAGTATGTCAATATAAACAGGTAACTTCACCGTAAAAACTGTAGTGTGATATCTCTCCAAATTCGTAGCTGAACAGCCCAAAAATTTGCGTGACGGGGAAATTAATTTCAAATTAACGCAAACTAATTAATTTCGTTTCTGAAATTTTATAAATGTCGTTGAACAGCCGACCCAATTTTTTGGGGTTTACGGCTGCTAATATTCAACTCGTAGACATATAATTTTGAACCTAATCCAGAATACAAGGGAACTCCTGGACAAAGTAATGGGAAAAATTTGCCTTCGTGGAGGACTTTTTGATGGAACTCACCCGCATTTGTGTTACATGGATAGGAAAACCTCAAAAAGCTCCCACGGTTAGCCTCGCGGCAAGACGACTCTAACCCATGATCCGTTTACCACTTAGGATATTTTGCGTAAGCACTGTGGTTGGTGCGAGCCGGGTGTGGAATTCGAATCGACCAGCAATCGCTGGGATTCAAACCCGGGTCACCTCATCCGAAGGCGAACGCTCCATCCCCAGAGCCCCCACGACTCCCCCCAATAAATCTGAAATTGCAAGTTTTGGTGTACTTTGAACATCTTCAATAGGTTGTTTACAGTCGAGAACGATATTTGTGAGTATAACTTCGTCGAGCACTCTGCAATGCCGAGCAAAAGTTTGCCGTTAATGTATGTTTTTAGTCGTGTAATAAGAATAATTATATTTTAAATATCTGTCAAATACATTCAACAATTTATATTTCACTTCCGTTCTGTTAAGCCCTCTTTAAATTTGTATTTTGGTGATACTTCTGTGTTATGTACAGATTTGATTTACAAACTAATAGAAGCGGTCAATGTTACAAGGTATGGGTATCTTACAAATCTGCACTTTCGAAAAAAAACAATAAAACTGTCTCGGTTGTAGAAAGATTGTTTGAATTGCTTCCAAATTATTGGATTATCTTCTTTAGACAGTCTGGAAATATACTCGGTATTTGATAATCGGTGATTGATATTCCAAAATAAAATACCTATTTTCGTAAAAATGTTACATAACCCCTTTTAACATTGATCTCTTCAATTATATTTTAATAAATCATGTATCGCTTTTTTTGTGTTTTGGGAAATCAAATTTTCAAACTTTGATAACTCGGAAACTAACCAATTTCGTTCAAGTTTTGTATTTTATCGTTCGAAATTACAGACTTAAGTAATGTAGAAATGGGCATTCGAAATGTGTATATGTATGTGAAATATATAAAAAAAAATTTGACGTTTTTAAATTAAGTAATAAAAATGATAAATAATTATTAAGGATTATTTATTACGTGGGATTATCTTTGGATAAACTAAATTTATAAAAAAAACTTTTTCGATTGACTTTAAAAATTGACTTCATATGGTGGAATGCGTACGAAGTAAACCGCTCTTTTCACTAAAATATCGGGATTTTTCATGGACTATGAATGAGTCCTGTAAAATATTACTGTTATTTTTATAGCAACTTTAGTTGTATTTCTTTCTATGACTGGTGACGATAAAATAAATCCCTTTTGCTTCGATTGTTTTTAGCCAAGTACGCCAAATGTCTACTTTGGTGATATTTCCAGTTGGATTCACAATATTCGATGTAGTTAGCTTGTATTTTTTACATAATATTAGTTAACTTTTATATTATGGTAGCGTTGGGGATTAATTCTGCTGAAGCGAATAGATTTGAAGCCAACAATTTGAAGCAGGGAAATTTAAAGAAGACCATCCTTTATTTAAAAAGTGCTAAAAGAACGTAGTTAAAGATTTAGGCTAGATTTATTAATTTAAAGAATTTATTAATTATTCATTTATTAATTTTCAGAATATAATATTAAAAGTTAGATTTATCTATTATCTAGGAAAACTGTGCAAATTGTCAAGTGGATTTTTATTTTTATCTGTATTTTTTTCAATATTAGTTTTGTAGAACTTATATTTAGGATGAGATAACAAAATCAGTTACGATGCGTTAATATAGACAAATAATGTGATTAAATTAAAATTTATGTATTCAATAGTATATTTGTTATTTAACAGTATTGTATATTCAATAAAAATATTATTTATATGGTCGTGAAATATTATTTGAAAATATTTTGCATTTCTATTATATACGCTTATTTTATTGATTTTATGTTACGGCTTATCCTAGCATCCAACTATTTTAATTTTATCTGTGCTCTGATAGTCAGGTTTCGAGCTTAAACTATATTCTTAATAATTTTTATTTTATGAGCTTATGTATAAGGCATTCGATATATATCCTACCGTCTTCAATATTCAATAACAAGGAAAGATCTTTGTTATCGTTATTTGTTTCAAAAATATAAATTTATTTTCTTATGGCTCATCAATTAAACTATTTAAACATACATAACTTTCAATATGTAGTGTTTTTATATGTAGAAAGCATTTATGTTCCTAAGTAGCTGAAATATTCCTCACTAAATTATACTAAATCCCTCACTAAATTAATTGCTAAACTAGACCCCTAATTTACAGGCATTGTCGGGAAATACTTCACTCCGGAATAGCGAATAGTTCACTACTCCGGAATAGTTGAATAAAAGCAAAATTTAATAAAATTTCTTTGGACTTAATATTGAAAATCTAAATTTTTCAAACAATAGAACAGAGCCGCGATGGCTCAGGGGATAGAGCGTTCGCCTTCCAATAAGGTGGTTCTAATAATACGGGTTCGAATCCCAGTCGATACGAATTCCGCATCCGACTTGCACCGACCACAGCACAGTGTTGACGTGAAATATCCTCAGAGGTAAACGAATCATGGGTTAGAGTCCCCTTGCCGTCAGGTTAACCGTGGGAGGTTCTCATGGTCATCCTCTCCATGTTACGCAAATGCGGGTTAGTTTCATCAAAAATTCCTCCACGAAGGCAAATTTCTCCCAATACTTGATCCAGGAGTTTCTTTGTGTTCTGAATTGGGTTCAAAATTATAAGGCTACGTAGTAGAACATAAGTAATCGTAAAACCGAAAATTGGGTCGGCTGTTACGACGGTTATATATAAAAAAACAACAATAGAACAACATTACTAACGAAAAATCAAAATTTTACTTTTTTTTCAACTGTATGCATTAAATAGTCATGATCTAATATGATTTTCCAAAAGAATTCAGTTTGCTGGTAGTGAAACAATTACAATATATATATCATATATATGAACTGATTTCCTTATTAATATCTTATTGTTTAACAATTTTAAATTTTTAACAACAAATCTAAAAATTTTATTCAAATTTGCTTTAATTCGATTATTTGTTACATTCGCTTTTCCCAACAATATCAGAAAATTGAGGGCCAACTTCACTATTACAATTTAGAGTGGAATATTTCAGCTGCCTTGGAGCGTTAATGCTTGCTACACATAAGAGACACTGAAAGTGACTAATGTTTAACTACGCGGCAAAAAAAGAAAGAAAAAATAATTAATACCGAAGTGTTTCTGAATATATGGGGCAGCTACGGTGCATGTAATTTTCAAAAATGATTCTTAATATTTCAGAAAACTTTTTTCAGAAGCATTTCGCGGTACTTCAGAAATATTTTGAATCGATATTCGATGCCAACTATCAAAAGGTATCACAAAATAGAATCGAGTTAACATGTTTTCTATATTAATGAATTGAAATTTATGAATTGAATTGATATCTACGATACACACTGTAACTGAATCGGAGATTCAGTTTCCTATTTTTTGAAAATAAAAAAATAAAAATTCTCATTCGGAAACCTAATATTAATTGAAGCTCTCTGAGATTTACAGAAACAGTTTTGTCGAGTCAAAATTAGTTTCTGAAATTTTTTACAGTGTAGTTTAACTAACTAGACACTGTCATAAGAAATAAATTTATATTTTTGTAACAAATATCTTCCGTTATCATTGAATATTTAAGACGATAGGATATATATATGTCTTTCAACATCTATGTAATCTCATAAAATACAAATTATTAAAAATAAGCTTAAGCTTGAAACCTTACAATAAGAGTTCAGAAAAAATCTAAAGAGATGGAAGCTAAGATAGCTCATTATAGCATAAAATCAATAAAATAAACACATATAATTGAAATAAAAAATATTTTCAAAAAATATTTCGCACGCATACAAATAATATTGTAATTAAATACACTGTTTCTGTTTTTAATTTAATCGCATCCTTTGTTTTCTGCAAAGAAATTTAATCTTTTTTAAAATATTATAATTTATCGCAAATATGAATACTACATTCTACACAACTAATATTAAAAAAATATCATTAAAAATAAAATCTCACTTGACAACCTGCACAGTTTTCTTGGAAAATTTATAAATTTAGTTTCGTAAATGAGTTCTTCTTATAGCACTATTCTAATATTCGATGTTCTTTTTTAAGTTTTCCAGCTTCCTAAATCAAGTTTTCCAGTCCTTTCAAAACCAAAGAATTCTATCAGCTTTAGCAGAATTCAATTGATTTTTAATCCGCACCTCTACCATAATGTAAAAGTTAACATTATGTAAAAAAAATACGAGCTAACCACATTGAATCTTTTGAAACCAGCTTATAATGGCAGCAAATGATTCAATTGGCAGAAATCGTTTCGATTGGTTATGTGGCTCAAGTGATTAAAACTACTGATTTCAAAGCGAAAAGTCATTTCATGAATGATTACAACACCGTCCCGTAAAAAATGCATAAAAAGTTGCTGTAAAAATTACAGCAATGTTTTTCAGTGTACCTTTATCAATTATTAAGACAATAAATTTTGATTTAATTTTTTTCTTTTTACCACATCGAATGTTTTGAAACCAACTTATAATGGCAGCAAACGATTCAATTGGCAGAAATTGTTTTGATTGGTAGTGTGACTCACGTGATTAAAACTAAAGATTTCAAAGCGAAAAGTCATTTCATTTATCGTTACAACACCTTCCTGTAAAAAACGCATCAAAAGTTGCTGTAAAAATTACAACAATGTTTTTCAGTGTACCTTTGTCAATTATTAAGACATTAAATTTCGATTTTATTTTTTTCTCTTTAAAACTATATTTTAATGATCTCTGCAAATAGCGACAACAGTTAAGTTTTTTTTAAAAAAATAAACTATTTTTTATTAAATGATATGTTTTTAATTTGAAATTTTAATAAGTATGACCATTACTTGCGTAAAGTTACCTAACTGCTCCTAGATGCGTTTCAATCCTCTACTTTTGTTTTTGATTAATAATGTTGAAAGACAATATTTTAATTAAGCAGTCGTTACTTTAATGTAACAGGATTTTAAAATAAAATTAGAGAAAGTAACTATTGACATTTATAATCTGCCCATAGAAGTGTATAACGTTCGATCCTATATTTTTGTTCTAGACATAGCCCCTAAGAAAGGTTCAAAAAGACAAAGACGATGAAATAAAAAATTTATCGTTTCGTCCCCGTTGCTTCAAAAATCTTATTTCTAGGAAGTGCTTTCTTTTCTGAAGATTCCGTCAACGACATTTATTGAGAGAACGTGCATCAAAGTACATTCAGCACTTTTATGAAACTAAATTTAAATTCTTTTGTTGTTAAAAGAACCCGACAAATAAGCTGAATTTTTATAATACATATAGACTTTGTGTCTCTTTTGCTATGGAATTTATATAAATTTTTAAAATAACATTGCAAAAAATGTTAGTGTTTCTTAAAACCAAGAATAATAGCAACAATTTTGGGCCAGAAGTGGTCTTTTGAAGCAACAGAGATATTTCTTGGTAAAATCAAGGACAATTCTCGGTGTTGCGAAACACCAGAAATGTTACCGGAACGCACTAATTTTGAAGTTAAGTATTTGTCACCATTTTTGATGTTCAGTATCACTAAAATTCAGAATTTTTTTTGGTATAAAGATTAAACATTTTTGTGCAAAAAGCTTTTTCGTGTTATCATACACTCACTCTTAAAATAATATCTACAGAACAAACAGAAAATTAAAACGAACTCATCCTAAAATTTTCCTTCTTGATACAATGAGCTGGTTTATATCCATCATTATTACTTTAATGAACTAATTTCATCCTAATTTATTGATTGTTCTAATTAAAATCCTGATACAATGAAAGAGAAAACTTGATTTCTTGAATTTTATCCAAGAATTTTCCTTCTTGATTCCATGATTTAGTTTATATCCATCATTATTACTTTAATGAACTGATTTCCTTCATTAATTGTTTTAATTGAGATCCTAACACGATGAAAAAAGAAACTGAATTTCTTGAACTTCATCCTAGAATTTACCTTCTTGATACAATGAAATAATTTATATCTCTCATTATTTTCCCTACACTACTTTACTGTAAAGTAATTGCCACCATTTTTGGTGCTGAGATACTTTTAAACTTTTTTACAGTGTGGGTTTTGCTATCAACTGGAGATCTCGTGTACTGTAATGAGATCTACAAGTGCACCCGACATAACCAGTGTTTGAACCAGGCTCTACAGTCTCTGAGCTATTTCAACTCAGAGAACTGTAAAAAAAAACTACACAGTTAAGAAACTCGATAAATCTTTAACTACCAGTATTTGGTGCAAAGTTTCACATTATTCTAAAATTTAGTTAAATGAAAGATCATTTTATTTCAGTTGAAACCTTAAATTGAAGTATGATCGAGAAATATTTCCATGGTGCAACTGAGTGCATCAAAATTTGGTAAAAGATACAAAATTTTGACGCTGTAAACTAAACGATATTTGTTTACGACGCCATGTTTTCATTGCGACTCGGTCCCGGTGTATCGGGACGACTAATGCACGTTGTTTCAAGTATCAACTTATTTCGGTAGGTAAATGCCATAATAAATGTCATTAATTAAAGTTCATTTCTTTTATGTTGCCTTTTTAAATTTGATTGTTGGCGGTATAAAAAGGTCGGAGGTATTTCATAAAATAACCTACTTATGGTAAATAGTCTTGTTACGGTAAATATTAACCTGGGTCTACACTTAAGAGCTTTAAAAATACATATAAATGGTGCTACCCTCCTTTGATTTCATAAAAGAAAAATTAAGAAAGAATAAAAATAGGAGTTTTGTTTCGCCAAAACACCTGCTTTTGGTGCAGCCTTCTACTGACATTTTTAGCTAGGAAAAGTACCGAAATATGATAAAATTGAGCTCCCCTTTATGTAGTCAGCAAAAGAATTTCAATTTTTGGTGTAACGTGGATCGGAATTTTTAACAGTGTACTTTAAGTACTCTTAGTCGGTTTGGAAAAATTAAAATTTTTCCCCAAAATCAATTAAAACCTAATGACTCTTCAAATCCATTTAGGCAATTCTTGTTAACTATAGAATAGTTGAATCTTAAGGGGATTTCGAAGTTCCTAGTTAAGTTTTTATTTATTTATTTATTTATTTTATTCGTAATAAATTTTTACTATGTTACTTGAAGCAATAACAATTTCAAAGTTATTGAGTTCGTTTACATAAAAACAATGTAAATGTTTTTATCTCTTTATGTATGACTTTAACAGCAACTGTATTTTAGAAGGTTCTCTTTCAAATGTTCTAAAATTCATTGCTTTCAAATGTCGATATGGCGACCGAATGATACACTATAACTAAATCAAAAGATTTTTCATTTTTTTAAAGCAAAATGTAAAATTAAGGATTTATCATTATAGTAATAGTTGAACATCATTTGTTATTTTTAAAAAAAAATATTTGAAGTACACTTTTCTCAATCTTTTACTCAAACTAATAAATTTTAATTGTTCCTTTAAAAAATTTTGCAGATTACTTAACAGATTGACTGGCTAAATGAAGAAGAACAACTAAGATGTAATATATATAGATATAAAAAATTTTTTGCCGATTGTTAAATATAAATATACTAAATTTTTGAAAATATTTCCTTTTTGAATTTATAGCTAGTTTGTAACCAGAATATTTTTTTTGTCTCATGAGAAAAATAAATTTCAAAAAAAAGAAAAAGGAAGGAGGGAAAAATTTTACATCAGTAAGATTTCTACAGACATCTTATTAGGGATATAATGATCTTTTTTATGTCCCCCGAGAGAATCAAATAAATTAAAAACAAAAATAATAATGATAAATACAGAAAATAAATAAATGATCTATCTCTTAATATTATCGTATTTTTCATCTCCGGAGAAAAAAATAAAATTCAACAAAAAAAGTTATATTTTTAAGTATTCCAGAAAATTACGAAAATCTTAATCACTAATATATTGCTTTTCATGTTTTTCAGGAAAAATGAATGAAATTCATTTAAAAAAAAAAAAAAAAAAAAAAAAAAAACAGTTCTATTTTATGCGCATTTTAGAAAATCATGAAAATTTTTTCCTCGTATATGTAGATTTTCTTATCTACTGAAAAAAAATAATAAAATTCAATAAAAATTTTTGAACGTTCCAGAAAATCATGAAAATCTTTCTAACGAACATATCGTTTTTTATGTCTCCCGAGAAAAAGACCATTTATGCTACAAAAAATATTTATTTCGAAAAGCATGAAAGCTTTGATCCTACTAATATATCAATTTTTATATGTCTCCTGGCCAAGGGAAAACAATAAAATTTATCAAAAGTTCCATTTCTAAAAATTCGGCAAAATCACTATAAATCCAGAGACTCCTTTTATAACGATCGCTTTTTTCTGTTTTTCTAGAAGAATTTAGCAGAAGTTCTAAGAATTCCTCAAAAATCGTGAAAATCCAGAGACTTCTTTTATAACGATCACTTTATTCTGTCTCCCTAGAAGAATGAACTAAATTCAGCAAAAGTTCTTTTTCTAAGAATTGCTGAAAATTACGAAAATCCAGGGATAATATTTCTCAAATTACAGAAACTCTGATATTAATGTTTTTAAATCTCTTCCGAAAAAATAAAATAAAAAAATAAAATAAAAAAAATAAATAAAAGAAACCAAATAAAATTTAACAAAACTTCTAAAAACTGCAGGAAAATACCACGAGATTTTTTTAACAACTCTTTTGAAGAAAAAAATATTCTGAAGATGAGATTGTAAATTCATCTCCATTCACGATTTCTTTGTAGTTAGAATCATATTTCATTCTAAAAGAGTAATGCTTTTAAGTGACTTTAGAAAATTATCTTCTTATTGAACTATTATAAGAATTTTTTAATGCATTGCCCACACCACACCTACATCTCTAATGTAGTTTTGAAATGTTTACAAATTTATTTTTCGGAGCTGGCTACTAAATGAGATATCTGTGACGTACGTCACTTATTGAAAAAATTTTAAAAATTTTTCATGAAATGAATTACAATTGAAATGAAATCTTTCGGGCAATATAAAGATTAGCAACATTTTTAAATGGTTAAAAAATATTTTTTTGCTTGGAAAACACCAGTTTTCCATGATAATATGTTCAAGATATTGTACTGTCATCAAGTGTAAATCCCAATCTAGAAACAATACTAAGGATGAGTTTGATTTATAACTTTATTATTGCAAAAAGGCCATTATTATTGTCTCAAGCTGTTCATACGTTAAATTTAATTCGTCCATCCCTTATTGTACTTGATCATTATTTTGTAAGACAATGTAAAGTTTAAATTATAATCAAAATAAATTGTGTTGGGCTTTATATGTAGTATCTCAAATCTGCGAGATTTAGCTTAAACCGCAATTTTTTTTTAAAAGTATCAATAATAAAAATATAAGTAAGTTTATTTCCTGATTTAAGAATACAACTAGTGGTCATTATTTTTGTAGTTTACAACAACTACAATTACTTTGTTACAAACGTAGTTAACAGCAACTGTAGCTACTTTTTTTTTTAAATGTAGTGGCCACAAACTACTTTAGAATTTAGTAACTACTTCAATACTTTAAGGAGACGAAATTTGCAGGAGAACTTACACCTATATTCAAAATGGTTTCGAATAAGAAATTGGCTTACATGAAACATTAGAAAGAATAATTAAGGAATATTTGAGCTTATTTCAAAACATTTTTTTTTCATTCATTTAACATTCAACTTTAAACCTTTTAGACAGCGACTATTCAATTTAAGAAAGGCGAAACTATCAAATACTTGTTTAATGTTCTTTTAATTCCTCTAAGAAATGAAGTTCCTTTGAAATAACCTCACGAGTGTGCATGTGAAAGTGTGTGATTAGTTATCTATTTTACGTAATGGCTAGTTTATGTATTAGTTATAGATGGTTTTAAATATTTAAATACGTAATATCTATTAACGCTCAGCAGCAGCCATAGGATCATTTTCATTGCATCCATTGAAGGATCCATTTGTACCCATCAAATTCGGAAAATTACTTGAGTTAGTAGAGCATTCTTATTATTTTTAAATAAAGTTAAAAGTAATTGACAGGATCACTACTAACTACTGCTTTTTTAATTTTTTATTTTTTTATTTATTGAGTTTTTGATTTATTTATTTAATTTTTTTTTGTATCGCTACACGATTTTTTTAACACTCACATACTAACACAACTCATAAATACCTATTCCTACCATAGCCGGTCGACTTCTTGATTGAATGTATGAAACATGGATGTTAGGAAGGAAATAAACTGAAAAGTTTTTTTATTATAATTAAACAAAATTGTATATTGCCAATTTTTGCGTATTACAAACACAAGGAATAAGAATTTTTAATTCATTGCTCATCGCATTTTTTACATATGTGTTTCCAGTGTACATTTTCCGTAAACGTATTGCTTCGAATTATTATTATTTCCATAATTCTTATAATTATAAGAAGATATAAGGATTATAATTCTTATAATTATTCTTATAATTAATATTATTTCTTCTAATAACTTGCGCTCTTTTGACTGTTTCGACAATTTTCGGGGTAAAAACTAACAGTTAGTTAAAAATGAAGTAAAGCCATCAAAATAAAATACAAGCAACTTACCGAAACATTTAGTTTTTGTCACTTTTTCTTACGCAAAAATACGAATCTAAAATTTTAGGTACTTTCTTGAAATTTGAACTCACAGTTATTCTGATTGAACTAACTACGCAACAGTCTTTGCAGAAATCGAATGCAATACGTTGCATACGCATATGGCCAGGAATTCGACTTCTGCCACGCCATTCGCTCAACCACAACCCGTTTATAGGGCGGGTCACATTCACACACGCAGGAGAAAAGACATAGAACACACAGAGAGAGAAAGAAACATCCATGCCTTGCCCGGGATTCGAGCCCGGGACCTTTCTGATGCAAGGACATTTCCCTGACCCCCACGCTTTCCTGTCGGCGTAATTTCTGATCCGATAACCTTATAAAGCAATATATTGTTCTCCCGGTCAGATGATCGGTATTTGTAGAAATAGGTTTACGACAAGTGTTATTCGAAATACACAAAATACAAAAAAAAATCATAATAATAGATTATTAACTGTATATAATTCTTAGAAAAGTTCATGAAGTCAGATGTGCAAAAACGATAAGATGATAAGCTCATTTTCGATCCAAGAGCTCTTAAATGGTTATTTGACCGGTTATGGTACGTTTAGTCTTTAAAAAAAAGTAGCGCGCTACACTACAAACTACGAAAAAAAGTAGCGAATACAGTAGTTTCGTTACTTGTAGTGGAACTACTGAATAAACCACTGAATAAACTACTGAATACCACCACTGAATAAAAATATTCTTAACTGTTTCTAGTTTTTTTTTTTTTTTTACAATAACTTACCTCTACGCTTTTTTTTTCTTTCTATTCTTTGGATAAGCAAGTTATAGAATCTCCCACGAAATGATGAAGAAGTCCAATCAATGCAACCATTCTTCAGAAAGTAAAGAAGAGGAAGAACAATTGTAATCATCCAATGGTATTATTGGGGGCAGGCAGAGAAGAAAAGAAGGGGATTGGTTGAAGAAAAATACTTCAAGATGATCTAAGGTAACAATGCTTTGGGCGGAACAATGCAGGAGGCGCATGCCCAATCCTTTCACAGGACCTCCTTTCTCTGAGGTAGAAAAAATTTACCTCCTTTTGATTCATTAAAAAGGAAGACACCTCATGCATGCTTTTCCTCATGACTAACAATTATAATGCATATTGTTCGATTCCTTCTTTTTCAATTGTTTAAATACAATTTAAGTGACAGCTTACTTTCTTTGCTCATTGAATTTCGGTGCTTTGAGATTATCCCATCGACCGTTTTCGTACTTTGGGATCATCCCGTCGACCGTTTTCGTACTTTGGGATCATCCCGTCGACCATATTCGTACTTAGGGATTATCTCGTCGACCGTTTTGCACTAAACCAGATATTATCGCCAACCTAAATTTCTTATCAATCTCATTTGCATTTAAACATTTTTGGTCCTATTAAAAACTTTTTATACTAAGAATCGTTCTGTTTTCCGAAGCTTTGGATTCGGAGTAAACCTGATTCAACCGTAATACAGATGAAGGCAAAACTTATCAAGCATTTCGCTCAGTTACTGCTATATCGGTGGAAAAAAAATAATGTGACTAGAAATCGACAAATATTTTAAATGTTTAAAAAGAAAAACTACTGAACTTAATTTAATAATTGCTAATTTGTCGATTTGGCAGCTCAAATATTACGTACGCATGCTTTTTGGCAATTTCAGGCTTATCCTCCCTCATTGTCAGAAAAAGTTACAAATTTCTACCATGTTTACGTAAGAAATTCGCAACGCTCTTTTTTTGCTTTAATCCAATTTTAAAATTTAATTAAATTGAAAGATATAACTTAGCATAAAACAAAATGCACACTTTTAATTTATTTTATTAAATTTTGAAACTTCTTTTCCCAAACTTATCTTTTATTTCAAATTTTTTTGAAGTGTTTTATTCATGCCCTGAGCCGCAATGGCTCAGGGGATAGAGCGTTCACCTTCCAATGAGGTGACCTGGTTCGAATATCAGCGATGGCTGGTCGATATGAATTCTGCATCCGGCGTGCACCGACCACAGTGCTGACGTGAAATATCCTCAGTGGTAGACGGATCATGGGTTAGAGTCCCCTTGCCGTCAGGCTAACCATGGGAAGTTGTTGTGGTTCTCCTCTCCATGTAACGCAAATGTGGGTTAGTATCATCAAAAAGTCCTCTACGAAAGCAAATTTCTCCCAATAGTTGATCCAGGAGTTCCCGCGTCTTCTGGATTGGGTTCAAAATTGCAAGGCTATGGAGTTGAACATTATTAGTTGTAAACTCGAAAATTGGGCCGGCTGTTCAATGACAGTTACAAAATAAAATAAATAGCGTTTTGTTCATGCCCCTCCCCCCTTATCATCAAAAATAAGCCAATCACAACCCCTCTCCCCTTTAAGTGGATACTTAATATCTGAACAGCCGAGATTTTTTTTTCTTTGAAAGTGATTAAAATCAATGTCTAAATTTCTGTAATTTCAAGCACTCAATAACAAATACTTTTTTCATTTCAAAAGCAATCGTTTCACTGTTTTTTGTCTGAACATAAAATAGTAGGAAAAAGTACCTGTTGTTGGGTGACAAGCTGTTCTTTAAGATGTTGTAGCTGATTGATCATGTCAGTAAGGCAACGTTCTTTTTCTTTGATATTGTCTCCTGATAAGGCTAAACGTAAGCAATCGCTTTCCATCATACTTAATGGCGCTTCATTAATTGCAGGTGGTATCCTAAGAGAAATCAATCATTTTATTTCCGAACACAATTTTCAGTTCATTGACGATTTTAAATACAATATAGACAAGAAGAGTTAACCCATTATTGTATGGCCACAAAAGGTGGTTTTAAAAACACCTGTAAGGAAAAATTGGTTGAACAAGTATGTTTATACCAAAGGGATATTATACCAAATAAATATTATACCAAACGAATATTATACCAAATTGATATTATACCAAATAGATATTATGCCAAACGGATATTATACCAACTGGATATTATACCAAATGAATAATCTTTTAGTTTGTATTTGCTAATTTATTTCTTCCAGACCAGAAAGTGAAAAACCATTTTTGATCCCTTTGAATACACACAGAAAGCTTCTTGTGCATTCTTTGTATTTAAATCTTGTAAAACTAAGTTTTAACTAGTTTTACAAGATTAGTTTTTACTAACTATTTCTAAATTTTTACTAACTCTTGTAAACTGAGCTAGTAAAAAGACAATTTTACTAACTCAACGTGTGCTCTGAATTTATATGCTGCGAGCCTGCTTACCACAATCAATTCAATTTGTGGTCAGATAATAAGCTGTGAATATGGATATATATTGTGTTATTAATAACTCATATGTAAGTTTAAATTAAGACCAAATAATAAATTGTGAATGTATGGGAAGTAAATTATCTTTTAAATAAATCATATGTGAATCGATTCAGTTTGAGGTGCAAGTATAATTCTCTTATAAATGACTCATTTGTAAATCAATTCAAATTGCGATGCAAGTATAGAAAGCGAATTCTCTTATAAATAACTCATGTGTGTATCAATTCAAATTGAGGTGCAAGTATTGAAAGCGAATTTTCTTATAAATAACTCATATGTGTGTCAATTCAAATTGCGATGCAAGTATAGGACATAAATGTTTGGATCCATATAAATAAATCGAATGTTGATGCAGTTTGCCTAGTAATAAATGCAAAACAAAAAAGGAGTACTAACCTGATAGAAGGACTCGTGTTAAAATATTCATTTTCACCAGAAGAAGATGTTGTAAGTCTTCTTAGTACATCATCCATAGTCCTTTTACCTTGATCAGGAGAGAAAATAATCTCCTGCTGTGATGGGTAATGTATTTGACTGTTGTGAGGACCGTTATTTTCTAAAAGAGGAGGTTTTTGCAAAAAATCGCAGGCAAAACTATTATTAAGACAAGATTCTGAATCGGAGTCTGTTGTAGTTTCAGATCTAGTAGAAGAAACACTTAACAATAACCTATGTTTCCTAGAGGATGTAAGAATCATTCCGTCACTAGCTAGACTGTCACAAGAATCTTGGTCAAGAGATGCTCTTCTGTGTCGCACTTTAAAAGAGTCAAAAGTATTATTATTATTTAATAGTTCTTTGGATTCTGCATTCTGTTCATCTTCTAGATCTGCTCTAAATATATCTTCAATTTCAGATTGAAGATCTTCGTTCTGTAGTCCATCCGCTGGCAATTTAGTTGGTGGACTTTTCCGTTTTGAGGACATCCTCCTAGAAATAGAAAAATTTCTCTTTAGAGCTTACCATAACACTGTTTGAAATTTCTTGGAAAAAAGGGTTAAATGACAATTTATTTAATTGTTATTTTATCGTATTGAAATAAAACAGTCACATAACCATAAATAAGATGGTATTCAAATTGCTAAAGTTGAAGAAAATCGTTTATCAACTACTTTCACCTAATACGGTTAAACAACCAAAATTTCATCACAGCAACTAGGCCCACTTAATGAAGCCACTTTGTACCTGGCAAATGGGTATATATTATAGTCGAGAGGGGTAATCTGTCAATCTCATGACAAACGGAGCAGGAGTTCAAGCATTGACACCACAATATTTCCTCCATTTCCCTCAACACATGAGAAGTTTCTAGTGTCCGGCAATCTCCAATTTGTGACCCTGGGCAATTAGAATAAGATACACTCATCTTATTCTCGCATAGATGGCAGCACCATAAAGCTGCTGAACTATACCTGTAATGTCTAGTAAACAACATTTCAATGGTTTTGAAACCATGCTAGTTGTAAAGGGTTAAAAAACCGTAAAGGTAAAAACTGCTCTTGACCGTCAACTTTACGGTTAATTGGATGGACAGACTGCTGTCGGTTATTTTACCACAATTTTAAAATGAAAATTCTAACAGTGCAGATCATCTAAATATATAGGACTATTTTATCTGAAAGAAAAAATGTATCAAACTCAAAAACCCATTAAATATTGAGTTTTTTTTATCTGAATGTTATTATGTTATCTGAAAGTAAAGAAAATATACTTGACTTAACTAACGGTGTCACTCCTAAAATAGTTTAAAATTAAGAAAACAATTTTTTTTTCACTTTTCATAAGAATAATAATTATATGATTTAAATATTTACTGAATATTACTGCTTTTTCTTGATTTTCAATTAACCTCCTGAAGCTCAAGCTCTAAATAATTACAAGTAATTTGCTAAATTTTTACGGAGAAATATGTAGCTTCGAAAAAAATATACTTAGAGAGGCATTTTTTAAAAAAACATTTAAATAGTTAAACTTAATTGTTTTTTCAGTTATTTTAAAAAATGGCTTAAAAAAATCATGAATTTTAATTTTTAGCATTTTTTAAAAATTGCAGAACATTTTTATAGCGATTTTGTTTTGATATTTTGTCAAAGAAATAAGATTGTTTATGCTGAAATGATAAGATATGCCGTAAAAATTTCCAAAAAGTTGCTTGAATCGGACGTCTTAATTTTCTTTTCAAAGATTTTTCATTTTAATTAAAAAAAAATTCTAAAGAGAAGGTTAATTCAATTGCATTTCACGTAGAGAATCATTTCGTAAAGGCATACAATTTTTTTTTTTAAACTGATAAAATTAAACCAAATATTAGTCGTTGGAATTTGGGAGTTTTTCTGAAAATAAGCAATTAAAGCAGCACCCAGAAAACAAAATCTGCGTACTTAAGCATGTAAAGAATTCGAAGGTATTGTAGGAGAATTTGAGATTCTCAAACTATTATATTTTCCTTAAGAAAATCTTTTCTTAAGGACATTTACTGAAAATACACAATTAAAGCGTCACATAGGAAACAAAATCCAAGTACTTAAGCTTATAAATAATTCGGAGGTATTGTAGGGGAATTTGAGACTCTCAAACTATTATATTTTCCTTTAGAAGAGATTTTCTTAAGGACATTTACTGAAAATAAACAATTAAAGCGTCACATAGGAAACAAAATCCAAGTACTTAAGCTTTTAAATAATTCGGAGGTATTGTAGGGGAATTTGAGACTCTCAAACTATTATATTTTCCTTTAGAAGAGATTTTCTTAAGGACATTTACTGAAAATAAACAATTAAAGCGTCACATAGGAAACAAAATCCAAGTACTTAAGCTTTTAAATAATTCGGAGGTATTGTAGGGGAATTTGAGACTCTCAAACTATTATATTTTCCTTTAGAAGAGATTTTCTTAAGGACATTTACTGAAAATAAACAATTAAAGCGTCACATANCTTTACTGCTCTGTATTTCAAACAACTCTTTTCAATCGATTATTATTAATTTAAAATATTAACCATCGTTGCAACCATGAATTTTTCTTAAATAAGCACATTTTCTGAAAATAAGCAATTAAAGCATCACCCAGAAAACAAAATCTGCGTACTAAAGCATGTAAAGAATTCGAAGGTATTGTAGGAGAATTTGAGATTCTGAAACTATTATATTTTCCTTAAGAAAATCTTTTCTTAAGGACATTTACTGAAAATAAACAATTAAAGCGTCACATAGGAAACAAAATCCAAGTACTTAAGCTTTTAAATAATTCGGAGGTATTGTAGGGGAATTTGAGACTCTCAAACTGTTTTATTTTCCTTAAGAAGAGATTTTCTTAAGGACATTTGCTGAAAATAAGCAATTAAAGCGTCACATAGGAAACAAAATCCACGTACTTAAGCTTATAAATAATTCGGAGGTATTGTAGGGGAATTTGAGACTCTCAAACTATTATATTTTCCTTAAGAAGAGATTTTCTTAAGGACATTTACCGAAAATAAACAATTAAAGCGTCACACAGGAAGCAAAATTCGCGTACCTTAGCCTGTGAAGAATTCGGAGGTATTGAAGCTCTTAAGCAATTATATTTTCCTTAAGAAGGGATTTTCTTAAGGACATTTACTGAAAATAAACAATTAAAGCGTCACACAGGAAGCAAAACCCGCGTACTTTAGCCTGTAAAGAATTCGGAGGTATTGAAGGAGAGTTTGAAGCTCTCAAACTATTATATTTTCCTTACGAAGGGATTTTCTTAAGACTAATTTATCTTTACTAAATATTAATATTCCCTTTTAATCTATTGCTATTAATTTATGCATTAATCATCCTAGTATCCATACACTTTTTCTTAAAAACTTACTTTATCAGAAAATAAGCGAGTAAAGCTTCTCTTAAAAAAAAATAATAAATAAATAAAATGTATAGACTTCCACGAAAAGAGGTGAGAGGTATTGTAGGAGAATTAGAAGCATATTTTTGTTCTTAAAACAAACTTGTGTAGATATTAATAATTATGAAGTTGATTGCAGTGAGAGTGAAATGGAATACCTTTTATTGAAATGTCACCTTTCAACCACAAACATCCGGTCATCCATTTCTTAAGCCGAAACAATCTTTGACAATAACTAATGTTGCGCTATATTGAAAGAAGCTGGAAAGAGGGGTCATTCGTCATGTGAGCAGAGTGACCGCTCCTCTTGGGTCCAAAATCTCGGAAGCGTATTGCTTAATTCAGTGAACACAGTGTAATATGGGGGCTGCTTCAATAGGGTGACAAATGGTCAAGAAGAAATTGTTTCGACGCCCTAAAAATGGCAATCTATATTGTCGGTAGATGCTTTTCAAGAAACTATTTTCTCTTTCATTTTATCACACTATTTAATTATTTATGTCTCCGTATTTCGATGAACAAAATTCTTCTAGAATTAAACAAAAATTTAAATCTAATCTCTTTCTTAAATTTTCATTGGTATTAAAAGGAGTATAATAATCAAAATCAAGTTACAGCTTTCATTTAACACTGGAAAGGCTGAAACTTAGTATATATACCTATATTGCCCAAAAGCAGTCAAAATAACTACATTGTGAAAGAATAACTAATGTGTAAAGAATTTTGTTTAATTAATTTTGAATATTTTTATATTATTTACAGTTATATAACAAGTTATTAATAAATATTAACAATAAAAAAAAATTTACTTCACTTGGAAAAAAAACGATTTATGCATTATTATTTGTATATTTTTTGCAAATAAAAAAGCAGTTAAAGAAGTCAAAATGACTTCTTTGCGAAATCTAGTGTTAAATTGGAAATAAATGAATAAATAATTATATTGTCCGTTTAGTATTGTATATTTAAATATTAAAGTTGCTCAGACGGCTCTATGATATTTTGATAAACTGTTATGTTCATTTTGCACGAAACGAACGTAATTGAACCTACGCCATTTGAAGCAAAACATCCCCAGGTGAATATGAAACCTCCACCTAATAGGCACCTACGGAATACTTTTTTTTTTTTTAAATTATGCTAATAATACTTCCATCCATCTGATCCATCCAAATTCAACTTTTTTTTTTCATCATAAAAAATTATTTTTATCCATTTCTTATCCCCGGTCATGACTACCTGACTCTGGTTTAATTGCCTTACTTTGTCCCTCTAAAACAATCGAGGTTGAACCGGCTACATACATGAATCTTCCCGGCCTTCTACAGTCCATGGGCAAATTATTAGACGCATTATAAGATTCTATGTAAAAACTTAATTATCAGATGATATTATACAGCTTTGTTGTTTTTAAGCGACTGAAACCGATTTGCACTTGTTTACTTTCATGTATCAATTCGTTAAATTAAACGATATATAATATAAATTCATCGATTAGTTAAATTAGACGATATGTTATATGAATATGGAAAAAATTTCATATCAGGTATTATATTAGTATATTATAATAATTAGACAAAATTATTAGGCGCACTGCAGTTTTTTTATTTTCTTTTTTTTTTAATAATTACACGTTTTGCGCGAGTTTATGTGCAATACATATATATTTAAAAATACGTGTAATGGGTTTTTATTCAGAAGATTTTTATATACTTCCTATTTTTATTTATTTTTATCGTATTAACGTATACGTATTTTTAACGTATTTGTATTTATTTTTAACGTACTTGTATTTATGTTTTACATAATTGATTTATGGATGTAAACAAGTGTATACCTGTTTCATCCGTGTAAAAACAACAAAGCTTTATAGTATCATCCGATAATTAAGATTTTACATAATAATAATAATTAGAATTCTAATAATTTAGAAAGTCTAATAATTTAGAAAGGGACTTTAATTGTGTTATACAGAATTTTCTTTCTTTCTTTTTTTTTTTTTTTTTTGGACAAACATTTGAACGCATTATTGGAATAGGTTTTCTGGTTTAGTATTTCCCAATGGATGTAAACTTCTTTTATCACGCGAAGCCATAGCGTCTTTCCTCAATATTCTTTTTAGCATAATTGTCTTTCAATTTTAAAAAAAATTGATGACTTCTACCTTTCATCTTCTTATCTTTATTGCACAAGTAGGGCTACTTATTCTTGTTGAAAAAAAGGTTTCAATCTGTCCTCTTTCGTAATCAGTAAACCTTTCACCTTTCTTCATTTTCACAAATAGCACCAAAATTTCGAAGGAATATATGACAAATTCACATCTGTACAGTCCCAGCCAAATTATTAGACGAACTATAAAATTTTATTTAAAATTTTAATTACCTGGTGATATTATACAGCTTTATTGTTTTTATGCCGCTGAAACCGGTTTGAACATGTTTACGTTCGCGTATCAATTGGTTAACGTTATAATGCAATACTTTAAAAATAAATACAAATAGGAAGTATATAATAAATCTCCCGAATAAAAAGGCATTACATATATGTTTAAATATAAAAGTATCGCGTATAAACTCGTGCAAAACATGCAATTATTAAAACATTACAGCGCGTCTAATAATTTGGTCTAATTATTATAATATACTAATATATTATCCGATATAATAAATATTCTATATTTACATAATATATCGTGTAATTTATCCAATCGTCGAATTCATATTATATATCGTTTATTTTAACCAATTGCTACACGAACGTAAACAAGTGCAAACAGGTTTCAGTCGCGTTAAAACAATAAAGCTGTATAGAATAACCTGATAAAATACATAAAATCTCATAGTTCGTCTAATAATTTGTCTAGGGACTGTATATTATGTTATACTTTTATAACACAAATGGGTGAAACGCTAATTTCTATATACGCTATGAATTCTTGAACACTTATCATGTTAGAAAGTCACACTAGAAAATACTCAAAAATAAAAGAAAAACTATAAATTTAGTATTTTGAAGTACTATAGTTGTTCTCAACATGCTAAAATCATTATATGATTAATATCCTGTTCAAGTTTCAAAATTTATTAAACCGAACTTTCGTTCGGTTTAACATCTAAACATTGGCTTTTTAACATTGTTTAGATTTCTTAGTTATTGGTTTTTTAACATTGTTAGAATGTTTAGATTTCTTAACATCTAAACATTGGTTCTAAACATTGGTTTTTTACTTCGATTCAATATCCGTTTGATCTTGCACCTACATATGATACTGACTGGTTTGATCACATGTTTTGAAAGCATAATGTACAACTTAGGCTTACCATTGATTACATTGAGAATGATTTCTGTGTTATCTGGTAAAGTATACTTGCCCTTAAACGTGATTTTAAATATAATTAAAGAATAATTCGGATATCCTTTAAATCCACATAGTTTCATTTTCTGCCCAATTTTCAAACATTTTCACGCTAAATATGGATCCAAGATTCTTGCTCATTTTGAAACACATTTTTCGATGAGGAAAAAAAAAACGTTAAATCGCTCATACACTGGTTATCATAAATTAAGGAAAAATCACAAAAATAGCGATAACTCTTTCAAAAGTAAGCCAAACCGTGCAAAATTTGCATATGTTGTCCACTAAGAGTAGCTGAGTAAAATTGCAATATGCAAATTAGTGGCGCTGCACTCGGCTTACGTCATCTGCCTGGAGCATAAAAGTCCAAGTTTGAGAGAAAGCACACAAATTTTACTGTGATTGCGACATTGAAAATCTGAGATAGCCAATTCGTAATAATGACCTCTAGGCATCATTTGCCTGAAGAACTACGATGGAGAGCCATCGGGAGACTAGAGGCAGGGCAGAGTCAATCAGAAGTGGCCAGATGGCTAAATGTGAGTCCATCTGTGGTTCATAGACTTTGGAGGCAATTTCAAACCACAGATTCGGCATCTAGGAGGTTCAGTCAAGGACGGCCAACTGTTACGACCAGTGCCGATGACCGATATTTGACATTAAGTGCACGCAGGAATAGAACCGCTACTCCGACACATCTTAGATCCTCTCTTGCTGCAGCCACCGGAAGGTTGGTGTCAACGTCAACTGTGCGCAGAAGGCTCCACGAAGGTGGTCTGTATGCGAGACGACCAGCCATTTGCGTGCCGCTCACATCACGCCATAGGAGAGACCGTTTGCAGTGGGCCCGACAACATGTCCACTGGACGTCAGATCAATGGAGGCCTGTTCTCTTTACGGATGAGTCCAGGTTTAGTCTAGAAAGTGACAGTAGACGTTATTTGATATGGAGAGAACCTGGGACCCGTTATCATCCATCAAACATCCGTGAAAGAGATGCATACGGAAGAGGCAGTGTCTGTGTTTGGGGAGGCATATCCTTAGGAGGGCGCACATACCTCCATGTCTTTCCAAGGGGAACCGTGAATGCTCAGGTTTATCGAGACAACATCCTTGATGCTTATGTGCGCCCATATGCCGGGGCAATTGGTGATTGCTTCCTGTTACAGGACGATAATGCAAGACCACACAGAGCTCGCATTGTTGATGATTATCTTCAACAGGAAACAATTACTCGCATGGAGTGGCCAGCTCGATCCCCGGACTTGAATCCTATCGAGCACGTTTGGGATGCTCTAGGGAGGCGTGTATCTGCCATCAATCCGCCCCCTCAGACCCTTGCCACGCTTGCAACTGCTTTACAAGAGCAATGGCTCTCACTTCCTATTGAACTGATAGACCGCATAATTGAAAGCATCACACATCGCTGTTTGTGCTGTATTGCTTCTAGAGGCAATCATATTCCATATTAAAGGTACTTTTTCTATTGCAAACCGATACTTCCAATTTGTTTATTTTATACATGTGCTAATTTCTATACTACTATTAATGTCTGATAATTTCTTTTTATGTTGTTTAATACCTTACTATGTGTTGTATATTGTGGGTAAGTTTCATAAAATTCCATGTGTAATTTCTTGAGTTATCGCGATTTTTGTGAATTTTCCTTAATTTATGATAACCAGTGTATATTGCATTTAATTTTTGCTATTATTAATATGATACATATTGCTCTTATTAATATTAAAACATATTGTTCAACATAGTTTTACTATTGATTACATTGAGAATGATTTCTGTGTTATCTGGTTAAGTATATTTGTCCTTAAACGTGCTTTTAAATGTGATCAAAGAATAATTTGGATATCCCTTAAATCCAAATAGTTTCATTTTCATGTTAAGAATAGATCCACGATTCTTGCGCATTTTGAAACATATTTTTCGGTGCGAAAAAAAAGAAAATAATAAACGTTCAATAACACATATATTGCATTTAACTTTTTGCTATTATTAACGCAACACAGAGTGACAAGGAATAATTTAAACGAAGCGTAAAACTAACATTTTTTTTTTATTCATCACCAAAGTTATAAAATGTTTTAAGATACGTATTGATCTAAGCACACATCCGAAGTATAAAATGTTTTAAGTAACGTATTGATCTAAGCACACATCCGAAGTATAAAATGTTTCAAGTTACGTATTGATCTAAGCACACATCCGAAGTATAAAATGTTTTAAGATACGTATTGATCCAAGCACACATCCGAAGTATAAAATGTTTTAAGTTGCGTATTGATCTAAGCACACATCCGAAGTATAAAATGTTTTAAGTTGCGTATTGATCTAGGCACACATCCGAAGTATAAAATGTTTTAAGTTACGTATTGATCTAAGCACACATCCGAACATTTGCGAAAAAGTTGTTTGAGTTGTCCATGATCCTGCTCCTGAGCACTCAAGAAAAATACAAATCTAATTTTCCATTTTTCCCTTTTTGTTTTTGTCTTAAATAAATCCTTGTGCAGGGAATGGAGTAAAATATCAGTAGTTGAATAGTGGCCCATAGAACAGAAAACTTTCGTGAATCGTTCATAGGTTTGCAAAGGCTTAAAACTAAAGTGGATCACTTAGAAAATGTGTAACTGCTTTATAGGTATTTGTGCATATTTAAAAGATTCGTAGTTATTTTTTTTTTATCGAAAATTAAAATATATATATGTTAATAGCAATATTGCATATTATTATTAAAAACGTTAATAATAAATAATGTATATGTTCTTAGAGGGAGGCTGTTGTCTTTGTGCCGGGTTCTTCATCCAACAACATGCATTAGTATGTAAATATTCAGCTTTTGGTTGTTCAATAAATTTTTTATAAAGTCCAAAAATCGGCATCTTTATCTTGAGTTAATTCACATTAAAACATAATTTCTGTTCAAGAAATTAATAATTTTGTACTTTTTATGTAATTTTTCAATGTAAATAAATTATGGATATCTGTATGATGTTAATAGTGTTTTACTTGTTACTAATAATATTGAAATCCGCCATTAAAAAAAATCGGCGTTATTTATTCCTATTAACAATAATCGTATATTTTTTATAACCATATACGTTGCATCCTATTTATTAAAAATATATCCGGGGCAATTAAACCTAAATTTAGATAAATATCGACTTTAATCCCTCTCCCGACTTTGATCATCATAAAATATTTCAATGATATTTTTCGATAAACTGTATTGGTTTCTCAGCAGCATTTCTTATTTATGAACCATGCTCATTATAGCTTTTAACATATAATTGAATTAAAATAAGGTATTAAAAAATAAAATAGCTACCGTCCCAATTTTGTAACACATCAATGAAATTCATATATTTTCTCAATATTTTGTAAGAATAACGTCTATGCTTATAAATGCACATTAAGCCGTGGGGGCTCAGGTTATAGAGCGCTCGCCTGCCAAGGAGGTGATGCAGGCTCAAATTCCAACAATGGCTTGCTGATACGAATTCTCCTTCCAGTTCTCACTAACCTAAGTCCTGACGTAAAATATCCTTAGTGGTGGACGGATCATAAGTTAGAATTCCATTCCCGTCTAGTTAACCATGAAAGGTTTTCGTGGTTTTCCTCTCGATGCAAAGCAAATGTAAGTAATTTAAATCAAAAAGTCTTCGAAAGTTTGTTTCAGTACTTGATCCAGGAGTTCCCTCGTCTTCTGGGTTAGTTATATAATTAAATGAATATTGATAGCCGTACATTTAAAAATCAACGCCGGAATAAAATATATAGGCGTAATATGAACAATATGTTCAAAACTATTTAAATTTGAGATTAAAATTATGTACTTTTATGATTAAGATGAAAACTGGATCATAATTATAATAATTCTTTTACTCAGTAGTATTTGTAGAGCTCGAGATGCAAAAATTATATTTTATCCATAATAATACTTTCTAAGTTAAATAATAAATTTTGTATAATAATATTAACACGACCAGCCTAATCAAAAGCCAAATTAAAAAGTGATTGAGTTGTTCCCAACTGGCAGTTAGGAACTTTGGAGGCGATCTTAGGTTGGCAATTTATCGATAAATAACATCGCCAAAAATAAAGCCAACCCCCCATAATCAATATTAGGTTTGAAAATACTTTGGCGATCGCGAATCACCAACAAAACTGTGAAATTAGTGTAAGCATGAAACTGAAACATATTTGTGGTGAGAAATAAAGAATAAAATAGATTTTTGTTTTCCATTTAGTGAATTAATGAGTCGACAATAGCATTGAAATAAAAAGTTTGTCGTTACATTGAGCAATAAGAAAAGAATAAAATATTTTACGTTCACTTTTTATAAATGTTAGTAAAAAATTTATTAATTTATTTAATTTAATTGCAACTCGATTAAGAATGATTAAAAAAATATATAAGTTTAAGACATTAAAGAAATTTTAAAAGCTAGGAAATATGTAATGCCTATTGTGGCATCACAGCATCCTATTATTGTCACCTTGAACTTTGTTTTTTAAAAATAAAATCCCCTCTCATTTCCTTATTTATCGATTATTTTAATTTCGAAAGAGAAAGCTGTTTCAAAAAAAGGCTTTTATTGAATTCTCAAAAAGTAATCTCAGTTGTTCATTTTTCACTTCCTAATTGTGGGTTTCCCCTTTAGTAAAGGTTAAAGAGCAATTTAATAATAGAACATGTGTGTGTGTTGTTGTTAGGGAGTCAATATTGTGTGTTGTCAGATAATGAGTTTGTGCCAGGAAGAAGAAGTTTGATCCATTACTTTAGGGTATGAAGTTTAATAAAGGAATGGGAATGCGACTAATGATGCATGAAGAGAAAGGGAGGAAAAGATCTACCTCATATACATATCCCGACCGATTTCTTATGAACGTTAAGAATTGCCGTTTCGGTTGGCCAACTATTTCGAGGCAGGGCTTTTCACAATAGAATGAATTCTTCGGTTACCCGACCCCTCTAAATCACGTAGGTGTGCAAATAAAATCTCTTTTTAGGGGAGGAATGGAACAAGGATCTCTTAGGAAAGAGAAAATTTCTTCTTTCTTTATTTAGAAAAAAGATTAATAGTCGAAAGAGCCTTTTCTGCCATCTCTCTGCTCATATACATAATGTTTAGAATAGTTTTTCATACTTAACTAATAAACAAGGTATTTTCTTATTATTTCTTCCAAAAAGTTGGAATTATTTTTATTAAAATCCGCTTGTTTTTGTTGTCTTATTTAGTTCTTTCAGAGAATATAAAACTTTACTCTATCTTTTTTACAGATTTTCCAACTCCAATAATTTTCTTATTTATTTCGTTCTTTGTAGTACAAACATTTGTGTAGAAGAAAAAGCCATGTATTTGTAAACTAATTAAAGTAATTTTAGTTACTTTTACATGAAAGCATAACCTTTTTAAAAATGTTGAGTAAAACTGCAAATATTTTTGTTTATACTTTAAAACAGAAATGTTTTGAAATTCGTAGCGTTTGACTTTTTATATTATTGCTTCAAAGTTTCTAATTTTGACAAAAAATAAAAAAAATATTTTGAACGAAATAATATATATATACGTCTAATATCTAAAAGTAAAGCAACTTTTTCGCAAAATTATATTTTCCACAACAAAGCAAAATACACGAAAAAATTAAGTTATTTAAAATTTTAAAGATATTTTTCTCTATATTACATATATAAATAAATTTCGCTAAAATATATTTTTTCTGCGCACAAAAAAAGAGAAGAAAAAAACAGTCTTTTGAAATTGAGCTTTGTTTGAAAATTGTTTTTCGAATGCAAACAATTTAAAATTATTGCTTTTTTAAAAGAAATGGAACATGTCGTTCATAATTTTCGTTATTTTGGTTGAAGAAAATAGAAAAATAATTAATGATGTTTTATGTAATGATGTTTTTGAAATGTAAAAAGAATTAATGGAATGCAGAACTTGTTTCATATTTTGTGTTTTTTCAATTGAATTATGTATCCGTGAAGTACTAAGAATTTTACAGATCTACAAACTGTTATTGTTCATAGTGCGAATATCGGTTCAAAGTTGTTTTAAATGAATCATTTATTATTGGGTTGATAAAAAAATATCTCTCAGCATCTTGCTAACGGAATAAAGGAGCATTGTCAAAAATATATTCTTATTTAGAATGTAGTGAAATATTAATCTTTTGCATATTAATGGTTGCATTTTTAATTAATTTAATTATGTGTAAACTAAGATCAATATTTGTTTTAATGAGAGTAAGAGAGTTAAACTGTTTGATTTCTGACTTTTGCGAGAGGAGACTTAAACTCGATTGAAATTTTTATTGAATCCTTGCAAAATATTAACACTTAATAAATTGTTATTTTAAATGTTATATTTCTGATTTTTATGTATCATTAGAATTAAACGTGTTTAATTTAAAATTACGGTTTTTACTACAAAAGTTGAAAAAATGAAATTTTACTGATATATTTCACAAAATATTGAAATTTTATAAAATCAATGTAGGAAAAGGCTCTTATATAAGCATGTTATTGCAAGAAAATCACTATAGTTTAAAAACTATATTTTTCAATATTTTCCGTCAATTACTGACATTCAAAAAAATGATTAATTTCATGATTAGTTATTCACTCGAGTAATATTTTCCCCCGTAATTTTGTCTCCAAAGACCAGGTTTAAAAATTAATCTTTTTTTACTGAAAATATTTTGAACTACAAATTATTTTTAATGCACTCAAAAATTATAAAATTTATTCAGTAATTAAATATTTCGAGTGAGAAAAAGCTTGCTAATAATTTACAGACATGTTTTTGATCTTTTTTAATGAAAAATGTTACATTTTTATTTTTATCTCAAATTAGGGTTTACAGCTATGAACATCAGTGCTAATAAAGCACATGTTATATTTCAATATAAAATTTTAGTTTTGCCAAAAAAGAGGTAAATTAAAGAATAAAATTTAGATCATCTTCAATACGATGCATTCATTTTGCTTTGTTACATATTTCCAAATAATAAGTATCCAATTTTACATAAGAATCTTATTTTTGATATACAAATTTCAGCTACACGATTTCAAATTCAAATCTTCTAAAATATTAGTGAGAATTACTTTCCTCTTTACAACAATTCAATTACCATTTTTAACTATTTATTTTCAAAGGCAAAATTCAATTAAAAGAATTATTAATTACAAGAATTATTACTTACAAGAATTATGAATTAAAGGAATTATTAATTATACGAATTATGAATTGAAAGAATCTCTTTTAGTGATATGCTACATGATTCGGCCTTTAGAATATTTATTTTAGACTCTAAAATCTGAAAAATGCTTTCCAATTCATTTTTTATTCTTCTTTTCATTATTGAAACGTTAAGCAACACTATTTGAAATCGAAATCTTTAAAAATATTAGTGAGTTGTATACTTTCATCTTTATAGCTGTTCAATTATTACTTATAACTATTTATTTCGAAAAAATCAATTAAGTTGTGAATCGAAAACAAACATGTTATATGCAACATGAATTCACATTGGAAGGTGAATTAGGAAGGTGTTTCCCCATTTCTTTTTATTTATATTGTCACTTTAATTATTAAGTTTCAGCTATACTATTTTAAATTAATATATTTTTTTAAAATATCAGTGAGTATTTAATAATTTAATTATTATTTATAACTATTTATTTGTGGAACAAAATAGAATAAATGAAATGCTGAGGTCTTTAATCTTTTAGTGCGGTCTTTAAATCATATAGAATATTAGTGAGCTGTATATTTTCCTCTTTATAACTATTTAATTATAATTTATAAATATTTATTTCAAGAAAATCAATTAAGTTGTGAATTGAAAAAAAAATCTCTAAATTATATGCAACATGAATTCACATTGAATTCAGACTTTTAAATTAGGAAGGTGTTTCCCCATTTCCTTTTATTTATATTGTCCCTTTTATTATTGAGTTTCAACTATACTATTTTAAATCAATATTTTTTTTAAATATTAATGAATATTTTAAAATTTAATTATTATTTATAACTATTTATTTGGGGAAAAAATGGAATAAACGAAGTGAGAATCACGCTGAGTGATTTCAATTTTGTTGAGGTCTTAAAATCTTTTAAAATATTAGTGAGTTGTATACGTTCCTCTTTATAGCTATTCAATTATAATTTATAACTATTTATTTCGAAAAAATAAATTAAACGGTGAATTATAAAATTAAAAGGAAATCTCTAAGTAATATGCAACATGAATTCACATTGAATTCAGACTTTTAAATTAGGAAGGTGTTTCCTTATTTCTTTTTATTTATATTGTCCCTTTTATTATTAAGTTAGAGCTACACTATTTTAAATAAATATTTCTTTAAAATATTAGTGAATATTATTATTTATAACTATTTATTTGTGTAAAAAAATGGAATAAATGAAGTGAGAATGAGGCTAAGTGATTTCAATTTTGGTGAGTGAGGTGTGGTTCCACCGGAGCAGTATTTGATGCTCCGAGTGTTTTCTCATAACAGGTCATTAATCGCATTTGCCTAATTTCCTCGACTCTTGCCTTATTAAGGAAAGTGTGCCGCATACCAAATGCTCCTGCATTGTGCTTGAAAGCACAATAATTCACAAACTTTGTTGCGAATATTATTTTTGAAAATTCCGCCGCTTTTCCGTGTGGCTGCCACCTTCGGAGAAGCGCAATTAATTATTTCCGTTTTGTTGCTTCGACAAGACAATCATCAGGAAAGGGGCATTTTAAACAATGCTTGAATGAAGGCCTTATTAAAAAAATCCTCCAAAGAGACTCTTTAATGACTTTACTTTAATGGCATTTTGTGAAGTGCATTTAATTTAAAAATAATTGTTCGCAGTTGATTAATCTTGAAATTCATTTTTGACATTGTTTTTTAGCTTTAGTTGTTTCGAAAAGAACTAAAATGAACAGTGAATATTTAGGTATGATGTTTGCAGAAGCTGTTGGTTATTCCATGAACAATAAAAAATAATTTAGAAAGAGTTTTACTAATTTTTATACTTATTTTAGTGTTTTTTTCCCTTTGTAATAAACTACCTAAAAAAGTTTTTAGAGTACAGTGTGTACAGTTCTTAGTGTAAATCATTCTGGAACAATTGTTTTTAATTTTTATTTTAAAGTCATTTATTTACCAAATAATGTGACTGACATTTTTTAGCTATATTTTAGTATTATCAAAAGCAACATCTTAAAAGTGTATAGTTTGTCCAGTTCACAAAACTAGTTTCCTTAATTGGAGTACTGATCACCTGAATTGGACTACTTATCACCTGAATTGAACTGCTGGTCACCTAAATCATATATCCATTATATTGTATGTAATTATTCTTTTTTCCAATGCCCACCTAGAGAATGACCTTTCGTCATACTGGCATCTGAAGGGCAGATTTGTTAGCCACTCTTTCAGGGCCACCATATTAAGTAGGCCAACGTTGCTCCCACAGTAAGGACAGATAGTACAGAGGAGTAAAGAACATCCATGTCTTGCCCGGGACCCAGAACCTTTCTTGTGCAAGGCCAGTTCCCTGTCCCAATACCAAAAGAGAATTTACTGCTTATACTTCATGAACCCAACTAAAAATTACATTTTATTTTATTTCCTTCAAATACTTCGTTTCATCAACTGGAAAAACTGACTGCAAATTTTTATTTTATTAGCCATAAGCTAATTGCACTACAGTTTAGCTAGGGAATTCATTTCATAGTTCGCAACAATTTGATAACCTTGTCTACAGTGTATTTTCTCTGTAATAATTGCTATGTTAATATAAGATTTATCAAAATTATTTCTCGATTAAAATATAAACATTGTAAAATTAACTTCAATAATTTTCACTATGATCACCATAACTGAAAGATTTATCTGATTTCTACCTGATTTAAAAGTAAGCTGAATATTTTTATTTTATGCAGCAAATTGATAACCTTCTTTTCAATATTTTTTCATATAATAATCATACATGAAAGATTTTTCAAGATTACTTTCTCAATAGAAAGTAACTTCTACAATATAGAAATGTTTTACAATGAGATGGGATTATTTGACTAACACATACGGTTTAATAACCGTTTCATAATTGGGCACATCTCAAAAGGTAGAACAATGAAATTAACAACAACCAATTCTGAATTTTATTGATAATTCTACTCACGCATAATACTTTTCCACTTAAATAAATTTAACACTATGATAACATTTTTCAAATAATTTTTGGACAGCAGTTTATCTTAAATGATAAATTTATGGAAAATAACTATTAACATTGTCTATGTTACCGTGAATGATCGAAATCAAGAGAATGTCGACTTTCACCTGGAAATGTCAACAATCACATAGTCGCTTTGGCGAATGTCCGAAATATTTGTTATATCCCATTTGATATTAATTTATTCGTTTATATTATTATATTTATTCACTTATTTTAATATCTGCTAAGAATAGATTAGGAGAAAGATCCGTGCTCGGAGTACCGGTTAAATGCATAATGGACAGTGACAAATGACCTTTAAAAAATATTGATGCAGGTCATGCCGGGCAGTAGCTTTTAACTAGAATATTTCGGACATTTAGCAAAGCCACTATGTGATTGTCGACATTCACCACTACAATCATCCATTTCCGTCATTCACAATAACAGATTTTTTGGACAACCCTTAATTCCACGTGTTCTCATAGAAACATTTCCTAAAACAAAAATATATAATCAAATATTTGAAGGATAGATTCGTTTCACTCTTGGTTACTGATAGCGGGGATCTCTTTTGGACAACGAATAAAATGTCAGCCATCACTTCCAAAAAGAATTGAATTTCTATTCATCCCTCCGAAAGACCTTCTTCTAATCTTTAGTTATGAATGCTTTATGCTGCTATGCAAATTTCAGTCGGAACATCCTATTCTTCGCCAGGGCGACAGGTTTTTTTTTTGGTCTCCTTTTTTAAAGGAACCCATACTCACGATCTACTGGAATTCAGATAACGTCTTATAGTGTGTTTATTCACTGTGAGTCCATGTTCGGTGGTCATCTTCTTGCATATTTGATTGGTGCTCTTGTTTGGGTCAGCAGCCGAATTTCATTAACACGTCTTGATGTTAAGTCATTTTTCTTGGGAATCCTGATTTTTAAGAATGTACACACTTTTTCCATTCTTCCACTTCTTAACTAGCTAACCAACAGTTGATTTTGGAATTCCTAACTTGGTGGCAGAATACACTGTTAACAATTCCGAGCCATGTTGCATCATAAATTAGCATTCATTTGCTGGCTACATAAAATGGAGCTCGATTTTACCATATTTTAAAATTTTCACTAGCTCCAAATATCAGCAGAAGGTTGCACCAAAAGTATTCGAAGAAATATAACACCTGTTTTCATTCTTTCTCCTTTATTTTTTATTAAGCAGAAGAAGATTGCACCATTATTAGATACTTTTAAACCTCTCAAATGCAGGCCAAGGTAGCTATTTAACGAAAAACAAATTGTTTACCGTAAGAAATTATTTATGACATACCTCTAACCATTTTATACTGAACACCAAATAAAAGAAGCAACATAAAAGAAATGAACTTTAATGAATGCAAATAAGCCATTTACCTAAATAAATAAGTGAAAACTTAAAGCAACATGCATGAGTCGTCCCAATACACCGAGACCGAGTTATAAAAAAAACATGGCGTCGTAAACAAATATCGTTCATTTTCCAGTCACCGTTAAAGTTTTGTGTCTTTTGCTAAATTTTGGGGCAAATCATTTGCACAGAGGAAATATTTCTCGACCATACTTCACAATTTATGGTGTAACTGAAATAAAATGATTTTGCATTTAACTAAACTTTGGGATTATTACAAACTTTGCTCCAAATACTGGTTAAAGATTTACAGAATTTTTTTTTTTTTTTTACAGTGTATGAAACTTTTTTCTCGGCTTCTTCAATACTCAAAATACGAGTCTCCAAAGGCGTGTTTTTCCCTGTCTTCATACTGAAGCTGATAAAGTAAACACCCATATTTTCCCTTAGAAAACAGAATTCTAATGCCTTAAAGATAACTCAAATGAGTTTCGCGTATAATAACGCGAAGTTAGTTTCGAATACAACAATCCAGCTAAAAGATTTCAAAACTGTCTCTTCGAAGCATCGACTATTCTAGAACATTTCAGGAATTTTCATATCTCTTCGTCTTCTTTCAAATCCCCATTTCTAGCCTAGCTAGACAAGGTCCATCCACCTTCAAAAAGTCTAAAACAAGTAAGGGTCTTTCAATTAGGTCTTGTTTTAAAAGACCGAGGCAGTCCAGCAGATGTTCAGGGGATGCCTGGGCCGAAGAGCACTTGGTACAGAGGGCAAAGCACTTTTCTCCTCCAGAGTACCTATTTTCATATCTGTGCAAAGTTATCGAAAGTATAAGTCATTTGCTTACAGCTTGTATCGAAAGAAAATGATCAAATCATTATTTAAAAGGCAGGAAGTGTATTTAAAACTACATATCTTGCGTGGAATTTTTTCTGTTGAAACCACTGAGCTTATGAATCAACCGTCGAAATTGTCTCGGAGTTATTAAATGATATTCAAATCCCTCATAAATCGGCCGAAAAAAAAATTTTCTGCAAATTTTCTATGCTATTATCTTAAGTCTTAGAATTTCACTGAATTTGTAAGATAACATTAAAAGCTAATTTACAACACTTTCTGAATTGACCATTCTGAAAAACAATTAAAAGCTTTCGTAACAAGTAGGTTTGTAAAAATATCGAAACAAATTTTAAAATGTTGAAATGCATGTAATGCTAAGATTTTTATTTGCATTTACGTTGCAAAAATTATTATATTTGTCTTTATTTTGATTGATAATGTATATGAAATATATGAATAACATGATATACATAAATGTATATAAGAGTAACTTGATATAATAAATGATAAAGAAAAAAAGAACAGAGCCTCACCTGTTACAGAACTTGTTAACCACAGAAGCAAAGCATTTATGTATCCAAGTGCAATTCATTTTGTCAAAAAATTTCTTCTTTAAAATAGTTTATTTACAAAATAAATTCTAAAACCACTTTATTCTAAAACCTCATCTTTATTTTGATTGATTGAATTATATAAGTAACATGATACATATAAGAGTAATTTAATATAACAAACGGTAGAACAAAAATCAAGACTCATCCCCCTTTATAAGTTAATCAGCTGAGTTGACTAAGCTATTCAAGCTAGGCTATTAAGCAATAAAGCTATTTAAGTGGTTAAATTACATAAATTTTACTGTCATAACGACTAATACGATATAATGCAAAAAAAATTGGACACTGAATAACAAACAATTATTTTCAGAAACCATTTTATTTCACTCCTATCTCCGATTTCAAAATACAATAGAAATACGCGCAAATTTATTTAACCCTATCCAATTCCCTGGAGGTTCTACGATATTTCAATTACAAAAATAAGAACATATGCTTATTAAGACAGAAATTGTAAGATCTCGTAGGCTCAAATAAGCTTCATTATTCCCAATAAAGTATATAAAAACTTCCCTTAAAAATTTCGGAAAAAATAATGCCGTGAAACCTTTGTAAGTTGATGCTTTAATGGTCAAATTATGGAGGGTGGTGAATCTGTGTTTTATATATATATATATGGGAANCTACTGGGAACAAATATTACAAAAGTAATGTGGATGGAAAAACTACATTACTTTTGTAATTTACTACAACTACATTATTACAAATGCAGTTAACCGTAACTGCAGCTACTTTACTACTTTAAAGAGACGAACCTCGCTGAGGAACTTAATTTACTCCTATATTCAAAGTAGTTTTGAATAAGAAATTGACTTCTATTAAAAATAAGAAAATATCGAATTATTCATGTTTACATAAGTCAAGTCAACTGGCCTGTGTAGGGATTAGGGAACTGCCCTTGCACAAGAAAGGTTCTGGGTTCGAATCCCGGGTAAGGCCTGGATGTTCTTTCCTTCTCTGTATTATCTGTCCTTACCGTGGGAGCAGTGTTGGCCCACCTAATATGGTGCCCCTGAAAGAGTGGCCAACAAATCTGCCCTTCAGATGTCTGTATGACTCAGGTCATTATCCAGGTGGGCATTGGAAGGAAAAAAAAATTTTTACATAAGCCAATTTGTTATTTCAAAAAAAAAAATTTTTTTTTCAAATTTGTTCATTTAATCTTCAACTTTTTAAGCCTTTTTAGACAGCGAATATTTCATCTAAGAAATGAGATATGAAGAAATGCTCACAATTTTTAATTGCTTAATGCTCTTTTATTTCCTCTAAAATTAAGTATACAACGAAAATACGCTTTCTTCCTTTAAAATAACATCAATATTTCACGAGTGTGCATTCGCGTTTAAAAGTGTAACCAAAGTTATCAATAATTTTTCTTTAAAATGATTAATATATTAAATATTAATTATACGTGATTTTAAATACTTAATTTCTGTTGTATAAACTAAGATTTAGAGCAAGCCTAAATTTATATAGATATTGTCAAATCACTAAGGGATTTAGGTTTACTCTAAATCCTAGTTTACCAAGTTACTGAAATTCTAATACTTGACACAACAGCTTAGAAAATCACTTATTATTTTTATTTCGGTCCACTTAGCATTCAATAACTATCTTAAACAGGTTTGACTTAGGTCATCGTATAAAAAAAGAGACAGGTGGTCAGGTTACAAAGTTCTGTTTCGTAATACAGAGCAAATAATTTGGTTCTTTGTAAAAGTGGGTAATTTACAAGATTTCACTATTACATATTCAGATGTTTATTTCAGACTAAATAGTAAATATTAAAACTGTCTCGAATCGTTCGGAATAAATCAGTTGAATGATGTTTATAGTAAATGGACATGATATCTAATGATTCAGAAATATGCCATTATGCGTGGAAAAAAAATCAGTATTTATTTTTACCAGATTATTGATGCAATATATAATCAAAACGTTTAAAAGGAAAGCGCCTTTCAATGTAATTCAAATGACTCACCAAAATTTTTTCTCGACAATACATTAGATTTTGAAAATTAGTTAACTGAAAACTAATTGTTTCAAGGTCTCGAGCAAATTGACTTAAAATGAGCTAGATGAAGTTAAAAAGGACCCCAACTCATGCAACGCGAATGAAATTGTAGTTTAATATGTATGCAATGTGATGTAACTGCAAATGTAACTCAAATTTAACGTCAATTTATACTATTGCTTTGCAATAAAAACATACAAATTTGAGAATTGAATGTAATTTTACTTTATTATGTTTTAATGGACTAACTTCTTTAGTTGCATAACAATTGTACCATTACTGATGGTTATTTATTGGCTACTCTTTCTCACGAGTTTGCGAATTATAATATATTTATGCTTTCTACCATAGATATATTATCAATACATTGTGATATATAGTGTATGTATTAACTACTTTATTAAATATATTATCAATTGTTTTGCGTAAGTCATATTGATAAGCCGTTTTGACTTGAGGGATAGAGAGCTGCCCTCCCAATGAGGTGACCCGGGTTCGATCCCAGCGATAGCTGGTAGATTCGAATTCCGCTCGCGGCTCGCACCGACCCCAGTGCTGACGAAAAAATATCCTCATTGGTAGACGGATCTTGGGTTAGAGTCCCCTTGCAGTCAGGCTAACCACGGAAGATTTTCATGATTTTCCTCTCCATGTAACGTAAATGCGGGTTAGTTCCATCAAAAAGTCATACACGAAGGAAAATTTCATCCAATATTTGATCCAGGAGTTCCTTTGTCTTCTGAATTGGGTTCAAAATTACAACGCTACGAAGTTGAACAATAGTAGCCGTAAACCCTAAATTGTGTCGGTTGTTCAACGACGGTTATAAAATAAAGAAATAAAATAAAAAGCCTTATTGATAAGTGGCGGTTTATATAACAGAAGAAATTTTAATAAACGATGTATATTATATAATTGCAATTCTAAATTTTCTGTTTTAAGTCAACGGTTCCCAACGAAGGGGGGAATTACCCCCCTGAGTGGAATTCCATAGTTTCAAGGAAAGGGTTTCTCTGATTACGCTTGTTATCTGCTGCAAACTTCTTTGTATCTTTAGAAAATGGATTTAGGGTATTCTTCTCTGCTGAGAGATTGAATTTAGTTTGCCTGTTAAAAAATTTCTTGATGTTTTGCAAAACGAATTTTTTGGAAAAAAACAGCAAAAGTGAAGCAAGAGAAATGTTTGGAGAACAGAAATTTCGTCTTTAATGCGCAAGTCTTACTGATAAGTGGTGGACATTACTATCAAGACAGTCTTTTAATTTGTATTGTCTGTACTTTGTGAGTCAAGATTCTCAATTACGTTACAAATTAAAGACGAGTTAGAGAAAAAGATAGGCAGGTACTTTATTTTCGTCGCACTAGAGCTGCACAATAGGCTCGAGTCGACTTTCTGGGAAACATCCCATCGGTAGATTCGAAGATATGCCATCGCAATTTTGATCTTCTGCAGAGGGGATGGCTCTCCTGCTTTGGTAGCTCGACGACCTGCACGCGAAGTGGAACACTTTACTGTAGAACAGCTTAACGAGGACCGATACCGTGCCCGTTCGGTCCCTGAGCAGGCTGATCAAAGCGGTCACCCATCCGCTTAATGACCGCAGCTAGTGACTTCGGTGATCTACTGGGAACTGTGTCTTTACGATCAGTTCACTACGGGGCAGAGAAAAAGATAGGAACTGATTTAAATTTGCTGGCACTATTCCATGTATTGAAGAATTAGTGACTATTACAGGCATTCCATTTAACGAATAACAAGTTGTTTTTCTAACCTAATATTTTTCGTAATAACTTTATTTATTTCCCTTCAATAATCAGTTTATAAAAGAAAAACTGTGAAAGTATGTACATCAAAATTATCTATGTTTAAAATAAATCGGGAACCACTTTTTAAACGAATTAATCAATTTTTGTAGTTAACGGTTAAAATTTAAATTAATAAATTTTTTTTTTTTTTGAAAAACCCATGTGAACTATTTACAAAAAATTCCAGAAGGTATATTTTATAAAACTTATAATCACATAATGATATTTCAATGAATTTTTTAATGTGTTGTTTATATAGTGAATCCTATCGGGAGGGACCACTCTCCGTTCCACAGTAAAATGGTTGTTAATGGAGGTTGATCTTTCTTTGCGTTACTTCTCTCATTGACTTCAAAATGCTATCGAGGGTGCATGATTTTTCGCGAGCTATTTCAATTCTACGCAGTGTCATTTTCTTGGTGCAGAAATAACACTTTTGTTGGCCTCATGAAAACCGGATCGATAAATAAAATTTAGCATCAATAAAAAATGTTTGATATAATTATGTGTAAAAACAAATATACCAATTATGAATGATAGAACTACTTTAAACATATAAGCAATTATGCTTTTTGTTTTTAAGTTTGCATTTAATTTATATCATAAAAATTAGATTACGTTGAAAAATGAGAAGAGGTATGTTTTTTTAGGATTTTTAATTTTTTTCATAAATAACTTTTTTTTTCCTAATTTAACTTTTAACTCTAAAAATTAATCATTGATAACATCGTCTTTAGCGCACTCAGATTACAGCTTGTGGTTATCGATCTTTCAGAGATCGTCAATAAGACCTCTCTAAATAAGAGCCAATACACTTAAATCTAATTATTTGTCTTATTACTATTTTTTGTTATGATATTTTTCCATGTTTCCATACTTGACCTTTTCCGCATTTCGTACGGAGGTTTGCCTGATCGCTGGGATAGGTTTTGATGGTCTCTTCTAAAAGTTTTCTTTAACACTAAGTCTATGAAAAAAATTCTGTGCTTCCCAAAAGTGATTGCAAATAGAAGCTGCACAGAGGAGGTTTTTTGCAGGAAGTTTTACGGTAATAAAATTATTCCATTCTACTGAATGTACAAGTATTTAATACAAACTATTTTTCATAAATGATCGCAAGAATTTTTTTTTTTCCTTTTTTTTTTTTTTTACAAGATGTAGGTCAAAAACTCACTAAATAGAAGTAACAGTAAGGAAGTCGCACGGCTGTCTAAATTATTGGAATTTTGTTTTTTTGAATTGCGCCTAGACTTTGAAGGTGGTATTCACAAGTTCTTCCAAGTGGGGGGGGGGGNGGGGATATAACTGCTATGAGAAAGTTTTTTTTTTTGTGTCTGATTTCGTTACTTTTCACAGATAGCTAGGCATTTGGCATAGGGTGAGTCGGGGTAAGATAACCAAGTGGGGGGGGCACACCCCACAATTTGCATTTGATATATTAGGTGGTAACAAAGTGGTCGAAAAGTGAAGATAAGTTAAGTGTGACACATGCAATTCTAAAAACCTAAAAAATCGTGAGAAAAAGTTACAAATTATTTCAGGTAACACAAATTTGCGAGTAGTGTCAGTCCTTTCAATAAATGCATTTTTTTTCATCGGATTTCTGACACTCAAAATATAAAGAAAAGTTACAATCTGGGAAATATGGTTTCAACAGTTTAGCGAGGAGGGCGATCGAAAGTTTGAATCTCTTAATGTTGATTTTACTTTTCGCACATTTTGACATATATCGAGAACCTTTTAAGCGAATAGAAAAAATTTTGTCTTCCCTTATATAATTTATTCACCCAAATATAATTCCATGCAAAAAAATAATTTTTGTTATTATTTGTTTTTTTTTTAAGTGTTTTGTTTAACAATGGTCGAAAAAATTTTGAATAGAAAGGCATGCAAATTTTTATATCATTTTAAAGAAAGTCATTTTATAAGGGTGTAATACAAAATTTGAGCGAAATCAGAATAGTTTTTGAGAAATCTAATTTTTAATATACGACTTTCTTAAAATTTAATAATTCTGGAACTATTCGACTTATTTAATTAAAATTTTGTACTTTGTATTTGAACCATTAAACGTTAGCTCTAGTACGTAAAAACCCGATCATCATATCAATAGTTATTCAGTTTTTAATGCGCAATGTAGATAGGGCATTTAGTAAGCTAACTGGGCATTTTTATTTTGTTACAGTTAAAGAAAATCATTAATTATGTTCACCTAATCCTTTCTCTCCCTATGCTATAATGGTGCTCTTCAAACCATAATATTGCATTTCTATAGTTCATGAAAATTTGATAAAATTTATTTAGAGTAACTTCTTCATTTATATTTAGCTTCTCCATTCACTCAATAAAGGCATTTAATATTTTAACATTATTTTTCTTTGATAGAATAATAATTAGAATTTATAACATTACATTGCTTAATAGAAAAGCACAATATTTAATTTAGTTTGCAGACGTGATTTATTAGATTAATCAATAAAGAAATAACTTTGACGCTTTTTAGGAAAGACGTCTATTTACTTTATTTGAATTAATAAAGATATTATTTTTCATATATTCAATAAATATTTTGAAAATTGCATCAGAGTGATAAGTAATTGAATGCTGACAAACTAAAATAGTTATTTTATAAAAAAAAATTTTAAGTTTGAAGAAACTGGAAAACTATATCTTGTTAGATTTTCAATAAATATTTTTGCAATTATATGAATGTAAGAAAACGATTTGAGTGCAATTTAAAAATAAAATTTAACAGGCTATATTATTCTTTTATACTGTACGACATAATTCGATTATTAATACTACTTTTTTTATATTAACTACTTAAACAATAATTGTAAAAATATAGTTAAAATATGCAATCAGGACACTTTTTGGCAAATAATTTACTAGGAATTTTAAGCAAAATTCTACGCACTAATATATTTATAAATTTAATGCACAACCTTTTAAAGTGTTTGATTTCATTTCTGTTTTAACACAGAATGTGTACATGATGCGATTAACACAGAATGTGTATATGTGTTATTAAAACAATTTATCTTATCAGAAATGAGTACATGATCTTTTGAGCTTGCCACGATACTTAATAATGAGTATATGAGGTTTTAAAATTGAACTATGTTTGTTTCAAAGTTATTTTGACACATTTTTTCTCATTTTTGAGAAACCATTTTTTAAACTGTATGCTTGAAATATCAATGTAATATTAATTGTTATTATAATGAAAGAATGTAACATATAGCTCGAAAGATTACATTTTAGTCTATTTAAAAGATATGTGGATAAAAATTTGTTTCTTACATGGATTCAAATTTGTTTCTTGTATTTTACATCAATTTAAAATCAATGTAATACGAGGCTATTTCTATTATTTTATTTCTATTATTTTATTTCAACAATAATGCTAGACGCTTTATGCATTTAGAAGTTTTAAGAAAATTAATCTAATAGTACCAATAAAAATATATTTAAGATAGATTGAGAAAATAATTATATGATTTCTTTAACTTTCACATACGCTTACTTCTTAAATTCGCGCCCTTTCATTATTTTATGAAATTAAAACAATTGCAATTATTATTATTATTTAATTTTTTGCATTTCAAATAAATATTAAGTATCATTCACAACAACGACAGTTTGCTGGTTTTCTAGGGTGCGTTTTTAATGCCTTTCAAAAAATTTGCCAAATTATAGTACACTTTCTGCTATGAGGTATATTGACATTTCATTTCAGAAATTTTAGTAATCATATAGATATTGAGTTTTAAATTATAACAATTTAGTAATCATATAGACATTGAGTTTTAAATTATAGTAATTTAGTAATCAAATAGATATTGATTTTTAAATTATAGTGCGTTTTTAAATTACAGTACACTTTGTGATATGAGGCATTTTGACATTTCAGGTCAGAAATTTTAATAATCAAATAGATATTGAGTATCATTTAAACAACGAGAGTTCGCTGCTTTTCCAGGGTGGGTTTTTAAATTATATTACACTTTCGGCATTGGGGCATTTTGACATTTCATGTCAGAAATTGAAGCTTTTGTAGTTCAAAGCAATAAAAAATTACAACAAGAAGCATAACAAACACAATTTATAAATTAAAATGATTTATAAAATTTAAACAATTACAATTATTTTTTTTTTCTTTTTAGTTTTCAGCATTTCAAATAGATATTGAGTATCAGTCACAACAGCGAGAATTTGCTGGTTTTCCAGGGTGCGTTTTCAAATTATAGTACACTTTCTGTTATGAGGCATTTTGACATTTCATATCAGAAATTTTAGTAATCAAATCGATATTGAGTTTTAAATTATAGTAATTTAATAATCAAATAGATGTTGAGTTTAAATTATAGTGCGTTTTTAAATTCTAGCGCACTTTCTGTTATGAGGCATTTTGACATTTCATGTCAGAAATTTTAGCAATCAAATAGATAATTGAGTATCATTCACAGCAACGAGAGTTTGCTGGTTCTCCAGGGCGCATTTTTAAATTATAGTGCACTTTCGGCATTGAGGCATTTTGACATTTCGTGTCAGAAATTTTCATTTTGAAATTGAAGCTTTTGTAGTTTTGTAAAATAAACAAAGCAATTTATTAAATTAAAACAAGTACAATTATTATTATCATTATTATAAAAAATTTTTTTAGTTTATTACATTTCAAATAGATATTGAGTATCATTCACAACAAAGACAGTTTGCTGGTTTTCTAGGATGCGTTTTCATGCCATTCAAAAAATTCACCAAATTATAGTACACTTTCTGCTATAAGGCATTATGACATTTCATGTCAGAAACTTTTATTTTGAAATTGAAGCTTTTGTAGTTCAACAAAGGTTAAAAACTTTTCTATGAATTGTATTTTCCTGATCACAATTTAAAATGTAAAATAAACAAATTGTGAAGCTAATTGATTTTTTAAAAAAAAAGCAAGATGATGGTGGTCAATGTCTAATAAAAATGGCCGATTGATTGTTGGCACCCTAACAAAAGCCATTGTTGGGGAGTGGGGAATGTAAACATTGTGGGTGTCAGCTACAATGTAAAAACCCCTCCACAATGACACACGAGTAGATAGAGTCGTCGACAATATTAAAGGGAAGGGGGGGCATGGATCCATTGTGCTAAGGCGGCTGTTACACAGCAGGGACTAATGGGGGGGATGCGGGTCATCCGACCACAATGACTGCTGCTCTTCATCGCCAGTGGTCGCCGGCAATGACTCACAGAATGAATTAATGATGAATAGAATATCTCTTTCAAACCACCGACAACTTCTGTGAAAAGAGAGGGATCATTCCCATATTTATTCATCGACTTTAAAAAACTCTTAATGCTCAGTTTTATTATCTGTACAATTTTATGCACATAGACTGCAATAAAATGCTTAATCTTTTACTGCACTTGTAATTCGAGTTCACTTTTTTTAATTCAGATTTTATAATTTTTCGAGAGTTTATTAATTTAACTCTATTATTTTAAAGTAATAATATGGTATAATCGATTAGCGCTGTTTTAAATAATGTATTTTTCATTAATTTATCGTCACATTCAACTATTCAATTATAATAAAATTTTAATTTATTTTAAAAATTAAATTAGCTTATTTCATTTTCATTGGAACACTTCGAACAACATTAATTTGTTGTATTGTATTCATCATTAATTTGTTGTATTGTATTCATCATATTTATTCATCCAACTCTGACTTAAAAATTAAAAAAACTCTTTATGTTTATTCTTATTATCTGTAGAGGAAAGTAAGATTTTATAAACACAAACTGCAATAAAATACTTCTTTTGATCTTTTACAGACTACATTAGTATGTTGTATTGTATTGTATTCATCATCAATTTGTTGTATCGTATTCATCATATTTATTCATCTAACTCTGTCTTAAAAATGATAAAAATAAAAATAATTAATGCTTTTTTTTATTTATTAACTGTAGAGAAAGTACAATTTTATGCGCACAAAATGCAATAAAATGTTTTCTTTCATCGAACTCCTTTTACTCCATTTGACTTCATTATTTTTCATTATTATTTTCAATTCAGATTTTATAACTTTTCAAGTGTTTATTAATTTAACTATTATTTTAAAGATCGTATGGGGAAATAATTTTGTTATAATCGCTATTTCAAATAATATATTTATCATTAAATTATCGTCACGCTCAATTATTCAATTATAATAAAATTTTAATTTAGTTTAAAAATTTAAATTATATTATTTCCTTTTCATTAGAACACTTCAGACTACATTAATTTGTTGTTCTGTGAAAGATTAATAATAGGTAAAATTTTAGATTATTTCGAAAATCTATCAGACTAAAAGTATTATGTTTAAAATCTTACATTTATCATTAAATTATAGCTACTCTTGATTTTAGAGCTATTGTCGAAATATTAATTTGTTTAAAAAATTGTATTAATTTATCAATTTTCTATCTGAGTTTCGGGTATTTCTCAAAAGTGGGAAGCATAACAGATTTAAAATTTAAACTCTGACAACAATTAGGTTTGAATTTAATTCGCAGTAAAAATTTTAGGAGTGAATTTATAATTTTTGTCTAGTGCAAGAAATTAGCAATAAGTATTGCATAGTTTTCTATAAATACATTAAACAATATTTTTCTTAAACAAAAGAGCCAATTTTATACATTCTTGTTTCGAACGGAGCCTATGAAAGACAAAAAAAAAAAATTATATATATAAACAAAAATTTGACAAAAAAAGTGCGATTTTTAAACTTGTAAACCATGTGAATATAAATCCCGATATGAGACTTTTAAATCACGTAAATATGAAACTCTACATCGAATTTAAAAAATGCGAAAATACAAATCATGATTTTTTAATTTTTTGATCACGATGCATAATTTTTAAATCGCGCGATATTACAACCACAAAAATGAATCACGATATTGGATTTTAAGCTCACGTGAATACGAATTGCTACATAGGGCTTTAAAAGCTCGTAAATACAAATCGCGATATTGATTTTTTAAATCTCGTAAGTAAGAATCGCACTGTACAATATTTAAATCGCCTGAATAAGAATCGCAACGTTCAACTTTTNTATCTTGATTGAGATTAAGATATTTATATATATATATATATATATATATCGAAAATTCATAGATTTACTACTTTTATTTTATAAATGATTTTAAAATGGCTCAATGGGAAGTTTAGGATTACTAAAATTTCAGTGAAAAAGTATCCGTCATTTTTACTCTATATGACAGTTTAGGAAACTATGCATGTAATTTACATGTGATATAGTCAAGGCCGTATTCAAGTGAGAAGAGGGGAAAGAGCGGGACAGCTGTCCAGGGGCCCAACCAAAGTTCTTTAGAAAAATATAGTGTTTATCAAAGTTTTTTCTAAGAAAAATGGCAAAGAATTTCTTTATATCTTGAGATGTTTCCCTTTCTTTAACATGCATTTCGAGCTGTGTTAATTTTCTCAAACAAACAATTCGAGCTGTCTCCATTTTCTTAAACACGTAATTTAAGGTGTGTCCATTTGTTTAATCGTGCATTTCGAGCTGTGTCCATTTTCTTAAACACGAATTTGAGCTATGCTCGGAAAAGAAGCTCGCCGACGGTACACTTTTTAGATTTTCAAGGCTATTATTTTCGATCTATATTGAGTTCCTTTGAATCTTCAGATAGAGCTGCAAGGAATTATTCAACTTCAAAATCGACTAGTTCAGGTCAAATGAATTACCTTTGATTTTTTGAAATAGTTTAGGAATTACTTTTAATGTATTCAGGAAGGATTACTAATTGTTTCAAAGCAGCTTAACTTGAAAAAAATTTTATTTAATTTTTAAGTAAGTAAAATAAACAACAGGAAATTAAAAAAATTTTATTTCTCTATATTATTATCACTTAATTTTTTTTAACTCTATTAAATCTATATTTCTATAAAAAAATGAATTGATTATAAAAGAATGTTTGAAAAAATGCATTTAAAAAAAAAAAAAAAAAAAAAAAAACACTTTATTTTGTGTCTTAAACAAATTAATTCGAGATAAATTTTTCAAAATTTAAAATTAAATTTTTAAAGTTACGAGCTGTTTTTATTTAGAACCATTCAAAGAGGTTGATATAGAAATTGCAAGAGGCTGAACGTGTCTATTTTGGAAAAAAGAATTTCCTTTTATTTGAGGTGAATTCCAAAACCACTTCTCTCATGTGAGTTCTAATAAATTTATATTAAATTCGAATAAATCATAAATTAAAATTGGCATAACTTATTGTGTAATTGTTGGTTTTACGTTTTTTATATAATAGAATTTGGAAATTTTCTAGTATAAAAAAAGAATATCGAATTTCAAATGTCTAATTTAATTATCGTTAATATATCGTCCATTAATATTTGAGAAAAATTCAAATTTCATGTGCAACTAAAACTTAATCTGAGAATTCAGTAACGCTGTTGCTTTGATCTGGACATTTTAAATTCAGTTTTGTTTCGGACGTAAAGTCTATTTCTGTTTAGTATTTAATGCCTTCAAAAAAAATTTTAAAAATTTTCTCGGTAATCTAACTAATCGAAGTTTCTGAATAAATATTTTGAATTAAAAAAGTAAGCAGTACCAAAAAAAGCAACAAAAAAAAAAAAGAAGAAGAAAAAAAAAGAAAGAAAAAAAGAAGGAATTAAAATTACTAGAATTATAAAATTACAGAGGATTATTAAAATGACAGATATTCAGACGATAATTAAAATTACAGGTAGACAGACGACAATTAAAATTACGAAATCATATACAAATACGCACTTTTTCTGAAAGGACACGACTTGTTTTCGACGAATTTAAAATTGTGATCCTCAAAATAGGGGAGGGGGTTTGTCGCAATCTGAGAAATATGGTTCCAATTGTTTAGGCAGGAGAGCAGCCGAAAGTTTTGATAACCTTAATCTCAATCAAGATATTGCTTCTTCTTCACAGAATACTTACATATACATGTACACACTGTGATAACTATTTTTACATATCTTTGGTAGAAGTATTTTTAAAAAAATATGAACTGAAAACTTTTAATTTTTAAAAAAGTTTTATCATTTTTGAGTAAAATCTTTCATAACTTAAAAAGTATTCCCGTTAGAGCTAAAACATTATCACAGCATACAGCTGATATAATCACAAATGTACCCAAAAAACTTCAAAGCAATATCATGACTAGTTGCTAGAAAAGGTACATCGAAATAGGTCAGTTTTAGCATTATTGGCATATGACCTACCGATTTCCCTTAAGCAACAATTATGAAATTTGTTTTATCCAAAGATAATTCCACGTAAAAAATAACTTACAAAATTCTTTAATATCTTTTATTTTATTTAAAAAAAATAGAATTAAATATGAAGAAATAATTTTTAATTGCAAAGAGAACAAATTTTTACATTATTTTTAATTAAGAATTTTATATGCCAAAATGCAAAATTGGAACGAAATAGTTCATATAGTTTCTAAATTATTCAATTTTAAAAAGTCATAGCGTTACAATTCAATTTCGAAAGAATTATTTGGCCGATTTCGTTCTCCATTTACGTTTGTCTTTTAAAATCATGAAGTAATTTTAAATACCAACTGCTCAAATTAATAAGTATATTTAAGATTAGTCCCTTAAGGATTGAATCTTAGTACCTGAAATTTGAAGATAGGAATTCAGATTTTTAACACCGGAAATTCCTTTGATAGGAAGTTATTCAGAGTATTCACTTTTTTTTCGCATTGTACATCAAAATTAAGTTTGTCATTCAAAGGTTTTGATCTGGACAATATTTTGTAATTTTCTTTTTTAAATAAAAATATAAGCTAACAGCAGCAAACATGGAAATTTTTACAGGTAAATCTTATTCTTAAACACTCTGGTGTAAGAAATTAAAACAATTTGCAGATTTAGTTGATTATCTCGAGAAATACAGAACTAATTTTAATGAAATTTGATGTGTAAGTACATTGATACAATGCAAAATAAATAACCATTCGCAATTATAATACACGCTTCATGATCATGCGTAACACTCTTTAGAGTCGGAAGGTATGAAACAGCGGTTGCAGAATAAACAAAAAGAAAAAAAAATAGGCTAATAGGGAGTATGGTCCCCTCTTATACAGGCCTTGTAGCTTGATTTCATACTTAAAATGAGACAGCTTATCATTCCTGTCCCCAATTGGCCAGAATTGTCCTAGGGCGATTTCATACCCTCCGACTCCAACGAGTGTTACATACAATCATACGTGTGTATTACAATTGTAGAATGGTTATTTGCTTTGTATTGTATCAATGTATGTACAGATCAAATTTCATTAAATTATGTCCAGTAGTTCTAGAGATAATCGACCAAGTCTGCAAATTCTCTTAATTTCTTACAGCAGTGTATTTTCGAAAAATGTTCGTTAAGGAAGATATTTTTTAAATATGAGGATAGAAATTGCCATTGCATTTATTTAGATATTGTAAATAAGAGTTTGTTTTTCAAAAAAAAAATTTGATGAGAAAAAAAACTCTCAACACTCAAATTGAATTGAATGTGTGTTTAGTGGTACTTAAGAGCACGCACCAAACAATACTATACGCTCAAATAATTTTTACATCGTGTGTACCACGAGCAAACTTGCGTTCTTCTTTTAATTTTGATTGGTTTCTGTATCGTATTAAGAGAATTTTAGCGATATGCAATCATAAAATATCTAGAAGTTGTAAAATGATAAAATAATTTTAGACAGTATATAAATTATTTTAGAGAATTTAAAGAACAATATTTAATTGTAATTCATTTTTAAAAAATATATTATCTATCTATAAAAGACCCTGATCATTGATTGAAATAAATTATTATTTATACAATAATATATTATCATCATTTTGACACAATTACAAAATACTTGCTAACTTGTATAATTATAGCTAAATTTGTATTAATAACATAACAATACATAAATAATACATTACATTATAAAAGAGGCATCCACTTTCCAAATTACCTTTTCCAATTAAAATAAGCACCACTGAACTATCTGATAGATCGATAAAACAATTATTACCTCTACAGCCCATTCATGTCAATATACTGTGTGCTGAAACATACCTGTATTTCAAATAATAAACAACATCACATACAACCCTAATGTTTCTAAGAAATGCACTGACAATGAAGGTGTTCGTCACCCGGGTGGAATATTTTTTTTCTAAAATCTTATTAGAAATTTATTTTTCTCCTATTTCACAATAACTATTCAGTTATCAAAAACTACAATTCTTACCTTGAATAAGTCGCCAAGTTGAATTCATTTCGCAAACAAAGAGCACTGTTGGCTGTTACTCTGATCTATTAAAGATTGCTTTTTTACTTTCGTTGAACACTTTAATATTTATTCTTTACAAGACTTAGTTTAAGAAATGAAATTTTTAAATAAGACTAAAAATTCTGCTGTTTTAAGTAATAAATTCAAAAGTTCCTTCGTGATTCTGCATTTTACAAGTATTTTTTAAAAATATCAATTTATTAGCTGAATTCATACTCTAGCAAGAAATCGTTTATAAGAATTTTAAAGACTGTTTTTCGAAAGCTCCGTCGTAATATAAAAAGATTTTTTTTTTTTTTTTGCAAATAATATGCTATTCTTTCCACTACTGTGAGTTTACAACTGTTACTCATGACTGTTAGGGTCAAGGTAGGTCATGACTGTTAGGTTATTTTGAAAAAGGTGCCAGACGTCAATATGGAGAAAAGCCGCAGTTTTGTAAAAATGAAAAGCCCTTTTAGTCGAATTTTTTATTATTGAAAAACTTACTACAATGCTGCATTACATGGTCTCATAAAAATTGCTAAAAACTGAGAATACGGCAGTGATTTTAATAATTTTCTTCTAGGTGAAAAAATATCGCCAAATTGGCGAACTGGAATTGGAAGTTCAATAATTTGGCGCCAATTGGAAGTTCAATAACTTTTAAAATATTTAAGTCATTTGTCATCTCTGAAGTGAAAGGCCCTTAAACCTAAAGAGAATAGAAATTTTTACTTTTTCTGATTATTAGATTTCAAACTTTACATAATTATAATTAACACATTATTTCCGTTCATAAACATAGTTCAAAAAACTTTCTCGGCCATTATATTAAAAAAATACCATTTTAAACTTATAAAAATATTTTACTAGTTGGCGAAAATGACACTATAAATACTTTATTTTAAAAAGTTCAGCTTTAACTTTAATTATTAAGAAAAGCATCTATTGACACTTCTACATAATCTCTGACAACTATAAGTTGGGTTCAATTTAGAATCCTGATTTTAAAATAAGCCGTTAATAGCAATTTGTTCATACTTAATCATTAGGAAACATCAACCTTAAACGCTAATTACTGAAACAAAATAATAATTTAGGTTCATAATGATATTCGAAATTTTACAATTGCTTATAGATACTTAAATTTAAGATAATATAATTTATAAATATTTAATTTTAATTTAATTAAAAAAAATCATAAATATTTAGAATTACTACATTAAAAAATATGTTATGAAGTTAGGAGAATTTTAACTATATGCTATATATTTTATTTATACTCTTTATTTATACTTTTTATTTACGCTTTAATTTTCTTTGACTTTATTCATTTTTAATTTTTTCGCCTGCCTTTCTTTTTGAAGTAACGAGGCGGTTTCTATTTAGATGGTGAATTTTTATAAAAGTTTTTAACGATAGAACAAACGTATTGCTGTTTTATATTAACTGTGTCTTTTCGTTTGCAATTCGTTGAATCCATTCTTTACATAGTTGTTCATTTACTTTAGGGAACACGTGGAAAATTATATTTTTCCTTTTGCGATTCTATCAGAATTTTTGCAAGTTGCAATCGCGCAAACTGGCATTAGATTAATAGTTTTAAATTTTTGTAAATTCACTGTAATAAACTGAGGAAAATCATTTTATAAAACAACAAATGTCTCGGAATAAGTCTCAAAAAGGAATGCTCCAATATTAGTTAGAGCAAGTTAGACCGAACGCTCCGTTCTTGAAGTCAAGTGCAAGCTTCGCGCCACAGTGACGTCACTGGAGAATAACGGAGGCTTGGCGCGACGAGAGTTTCTTCAAAGGAGTGAATTAGCCCTTCTATTCTCTTCAGCCCTGACTTAAACTACGGTTTTTTTTAATTTCCTTGGCGACAGAGCTTCGAAAAACAGCATTAAACGTATACCAACTGTATTATTTATCGCTTATTTGGCAAAATATCTACGATTCTTTACAAAGTTTTTTGCCTTTGCTTTCCTTTTTAATAATTTATCTCTCCGAAACCAATACGAAATAAACATAATGTTTTGCATATATTATTTCCTAATCTAAATAATTATCTATATAAAAAAAATATTAGCTTGATTAACGAGTAACACTTCGGGTATCTTACTACTTACTACCTTACTACTTCACACGAATACAATCTGTTATTCAAGCACAAAGATATTTTTCTTTGCATAATTTAGCATACACAGCAATATTTTATTTTAAATTTTCTCTTTTTAGAGCAGCCACTTATCGACGAGGCTTTTTGTTGCTCAAGATTTCGGATCCATTACTTTTTTCTATTGTAGTGAATCTTCTCTCCGGACTTGTAATATAGTTTGTATACAATAAGAACTCCCCCCGCCACAAAATCTGCTGCTATGGAAACAAGAATAGCGCATTTCAAGGAGGGTAGTTTCTCTTCATTCTGGGGCTAACACAATAGACCGAAGAAAAATATTTCCTTTCTCTCACTGACCGGAGTTAAAACCTGTCCTAAACAATGACCCCATTTGAAATACTTATCTCGTTACCACAGTGACCGCCACCGGTCCAGACGAATGGCTAGGGGAGTTCTTTCCTCAGACGAACTTTACATCTGCTGCTCTTGCCAAAATTATTTTTCTATGTAAAACAGAATATATATTTTCATATTACAATACTGCGAAAAAAATTAACTCTAAAGCTTTTTTTTAAAGCTACGATCCAAAAACATATTTTATTCGTTTTATCGACTAACGTTTGATACAAAAACAGATGAAAACACTATCAACAACTACAGTAGTACGGTATTTCGTAGTACGCTTTTGATGAAACCAATCTGAAATGCGCATTAAAAATATTGCAATTGTTAAATATTCCAGTTCATAGTGTAAGATTTTTTTTTTTTTAAATGACCTACCAGTATAATGTTCTAAGAAATTTGTCCTTTAGAGATCCTTACCAAATAAAAATTTGAAATAACTCACCTGTGAATCTGAATTTTCCTCTGGGCACCTACAGAAATTAAAAAAGAGTTGTTTGTAAATTTGAAAGATAAAAAAATACTTACAAATAACATCCACCATTTTAAAATAAATGACTGATGTGTTGAAAAAAGAATGTGTTCAACAGTATTTAATTTTTTTAAAATTACTACAATAACTCTAAAAGTTACCTTTTAAGTCGTAAAAGGCAGTATTTAAACTTTGGACAAAAAATTAGAAAAAATAGAAAAACATTAAACCTTACTTTAAACGTACATCAAAGAAATGTTTTGATAAATTTATCTATTTCCAGGAAAATATTTGTTCTAGCAAATTTTAATTTATCCTAGCAGTTTTTATTGCGAAAGGATTTTTAAAGAAAACATTCTATTGATATAAATTTTTTTTTTAAATGTAGCAAATAGTGTTTTTTCGAAAACTCTGTGTTGAAAAGCATTTTTCTGAAAAGTAATTTCACTTATTATTTTGTGAGTGAGCTCTAAGAATCATTATGAGTAATTTTTTGTCTTGTGTTTTCATGCACTGCAATACACGTAACTCAAAGGTTAAACCTTAAACAGACTTTTAACAGGCGCCACAGGCTAATGAATTAGGTTACAAAAATTTACCTAAATGACATATTTTTTCCGACACTGTCGAATTCTTATAGTTGTGAGAGCGAATAATCATATTTTGAGTATTCCTTCCAGAAATATTCAATACATTAATTCAGATTTTAGATTCTTCTTTATTTTAAAATAACAAAGTTTATTATGATGTAACGAGGCAAGCCAAAAGGTTTCAATCATTATTAAGTCAAATACTAAAAAATAATTGTTAGTTATTATTTTTTTGCATGAAATTAGTTGTGTAAATAAAATAAAAGAAGTATATAAAAAAAAATAACTTATAAATAAAAGAAGCACAAATAATTAAATTATAAAGTATTTTTTATATCTGTCGTTGAACTGCCGACTTTGGGTTTACGACTACTAATGTTCAACTCTGTCACCTTGTAATTTTGAACCAATCCAGAAGACAAAGAAACTCCTGGATCAGTTCCCCCAGAGGTATGATTTGTTATGAGAACATGGAGGACTTTGTGACACGACAGATTTAACGAGCATCAGTCACCATTTACAACACGGGAAGTCTTCGGCCGGCGGGGGTCGAATCCGCGACCTCTTGGACATGGGCTCGAATTCCCTACCAACCTGGCTATTCCGGTCCAAATTATAAAGTACTGCAAATAGCTCTAGAAACATATCAATAACAATATTTGTCGTAAACATTAAGAGAAACGGATTTTTTTACTACTTTTCAAGAACGGCCTATTTAAGATTACTTTTTAGCTTAATTAATAACATAGATAAGGTGAGCTTCCTTAAACTTTAAAGATAAATTTGAATGCATTTATTATTAAACCAAATACTAATTACAATATTATTCACTCTGTATTACAACACATTTAGTTAAAAATACAAAACTGAAAATTAAATTTAACAGAAAAAAATGGCTTTTATACCATGCTCTAAGGTATCATGAAAGATTTTACCACATTTACGAAATTTTATAACATATCACAAATCCTTTTTTTATTGTTAATATTACCAATTTTACTAAAAATCCTTACCAAAGCGCTTCGATAAAAATTACCGAGCTTTTTGGTGTATTCATAGAACCAAAAACACGGTAAATTTTGACCATTATTTTTTTCTCAGTTTTTCGTAAACGCAACAGTAAATAAAAATTTAATCTAATAAAATGTTTGATATAAGTTTATGTTAAATTGCATGTTAATTATTACATAATAACATGTTAACAAGTAAATTATATAAACTGTGGACACATTTTCCTTCAAAGAGTTTAACCAATATTCCTCAGTTTACAATATATTTAAACTTAAATCTTTGATGTAGCAGATTTCACATGCGCAGTTTGTACGCTCCTTTCTTGTGAATCATTTGCTCTACTTTAACAATTACGAGAAGTTACCTTTTTTTTTCATATTATTTGAGCTTGAAATAAGTATTCTAACACAACAATTTTATCTGTGACAAATTGAGTAATTTTTTTCTTCAAATTTTTCTAAATTTTAGATTTATTTTTAATTTTTAAAACTTTGCTCAAAAAAACAAATTTTAATTTTTGCATTTTGATAAGATGGAATGAAAAATTTACTAAATGTGCTTGTATAAAAACTAAAGGTGATTTTAAGTTATTATTTTTACTTATGTATTAGCTTACATAATACTTATTGTATTATCTCGTTAACATTTGATAATTATATCTTATTATTTACTTTCATAAATATAAAAATTTTAAGTAAAATTTCCTCCTCCTATTATCCCTAAAATATCCTCGTCCTATATCCTCCTATTAAAGTAAGTTTGATAAAGTAAAAAAACTCTTAGGGTATAACTTATTTTTATCCAAAGTTTCATATGAAAAACTTACCTTCGAACTTACCTCAGTGTATCAGACTTCAATTATTTTGTTTACTAACTTTTTTTAGATGCTAAGAGAATTTATCAGAAAATGCTTTTTTTTTCTTAATAAATCCTTTTGAAAATGCAACTATGCAGCCCTATGCAACTTTATGTTATATTTAATACTATGCTCTAGGATTACTCCTTAATATACAGAAAAAAAAAAGAAAAAAAGAAAGAAAGAAAACAAAAAAAATAGAACACTTTTATAACTTTTTATCTTATGATCGAATTTTCATGTACTAAGAAGAAGATTGAAAATAGCTACTCCAAATGTGTTACTGGGAGGTTAACCGCAATCTGGAAAATATTTATCCGGAAAATACTTCACAGTCTTGTAATTTTGAACCCAATCCAGAAGACCAGGGAACTCTTGGAGAAATTTGCAGTCGTGGAGGGCTTTTTTGACAGAACTAACCCGCATTTGCTTTACATGGAGAGGAAAACCACGTAAACCTTCCAGCGTTAGACCAAAGACAAGGGGACTCTAACCCACGATCCATTTACCATTGAGGATATATTTTACGTCAGCTCGGTGGCCGATGCGAGCCGGGTGCGGAACTCGAATCGACCAGCCATTGCTGGAATCTGAGGGGGGGGGGGGGNGGGGGGGGGGGGGATTCACCTCGGTGGAAGGCGAATGCTCTATCCCCTGAGCCACCACGGCTCTTTCGTTTAATTATTCCTTTCATGTAGTTTAGGCACTGTAGCAGTCGAAAACATGGTCCCCTTTCAACATTAATTTCATTTTTTTTTTGTTATTTCACCATATTTCTGGAAATATTTAAGCAAATGAAGAGCGTTTTGCTCAGAATTGTTGAACTCGTTTATCCTAAGATACTTTCACGAAAAAAAATAAAAATTTGTTATTTAATTTAATAAGGATCAAAAGGTTTTACGAAGTAAGGTATACGAATTTTCACATCATTTTTTAGCAAGTAGCATTCAATGGTAAGATATAGCTTTGAAGAAAATTGGTCAAACAATACTTGAAAAAGGAAATTTCGAAAAAAGGGACTTCCTAAAAAATTTATAATTCGGTAAATGCTCTATCAATTTTGCTCAAATTTTGAATTTTATCATTTAAAATTCCACAATTTGAAAGGCAATTTGAGAAAAAAAATTTTTACTTATATTTGAATTTTACACCCTACATAGAAAAGCACAGAATTTACGACATACTTTAATGAAATGATTTATGACATAGTTTTTGGAAATTATGAAACCAAAATGGAGACCATTTTTACATCGAGTTTTGTTTTTTTTTTCCCGAAAATAATGCTTTCTTTCGTTAGTAAATAAGATAGTTTTGGTCATCGCATTTAGTTCAATTTATAAATGAAACATATTGCTGGAACTATTTAAAAGGTGAAGGCAAACGTACATTTTTCCTAAACAGAGCTAAATTCCGTTAAATTAATCACATGGAATATTAAAAAGAATATCATTTTGAAAAAAAGCTTTGATAACTACAATATATTTTTAGCCTTAGTCTATAATTATTTTACCCCGTCTCCCTCAACAAAACACAATCTGTTAACGATAATGGAGGCCTGTTTATACCGTCCAAGTTCTTAGACGAATATTGATTGAAATTGAGAGAATCATGCTTTGCTTGGATCGTGTAAGCGATCATCCAAGTTCGTGTTTCTTGGATGATAGTAGAGCATGTCCAAGTTTTTCCTCCCTTAACTAATCAGTTTCTTAAGTTTAATGACGTCAACAGGCAATCATCAGATTCTGTCATATTGTTGTCCGTTTTCATATATTTTAATCCAATTAAATTAATCTCTTAGGGTATATTTGTGTTATTTTATGATTCATGTAAGTATGATTTTATAATGTTGAATATGAACAATGCGCATCCGCAGGTTTTTCATCCGACCAATCAGTGACATTCAAGAGCTTGGATAGTGTCATCCAATTCAATTCTTGGAGAGAGAAATTGCTCCAAGTTCTCGGATTCAAGAACTTAGACCGTGCAAACAGGCCTAAAGGTCCACAAATTAGAGACAACTGACATTACGGAGTCTACCTTGCGTACCAGCCACCTTTATTTCTTGCGGCTCAAGCTATTGTCGGATATTATATATAAAAGGCTAAATCTATTTTTTAACAAAAAGGAAATTCTATTAAATGTGTCATTATCAATAGGAATAAAAATTCATTAAATAAAATATATAATCGAAGCAAAATATAGCGTTTCAATTTGAAACTACTGCATGAAAAAAAAATTTAGATTTCATGGTAAGTAGAATATTTGTGTACAATGGCCATTACTATTAAAAACTAGCTTTGAGCCGTGGTGGTTCACAGGATAGAGCGCCAGCCCTCCAATGAGGTGAACCGGGTTCGAATCCCAGCGATGACTGGTCGATTCGAATTCCTTACCCAGCTTGCAGTGCTGACGTAAAATATCCTCAGTGGTAGACGGATTAGGGGTCAGAGTCTCCTTGCCGTCAGGCTAACCGTGGTAGGTTATCGGTGGTTTACCACTCCGTGTATATATGTATTATATTTAACGCAAAGGCGGTTTAATTTCATCAAAAAATCCTCCACGAAGGCGTATTCCGCAAAAAAAATTTCCGCCATATTTGATCCACTTCCCTTTTTTTCCGGATTGGGTTCAAAATTACAAGGCTACGGAGTTGGAACAATGGTAGTCTAAGCTTTAATTACTAGCTTTAATTTCAAGAACGATTTAAGGATTCGAGCTTTTAGTTCGATGAATGATCATTTTCCCATTTCCCCCATTTCCAACTAATATAATGTTGATATAACCATAATGCAAATTAGTTAAATCATGCTAATAATAAAATCATTATAAGCAATATTAATAATACAGTAAGCTTTAGTTATATTATTATATGAAGAAAAGAAATTCTGGTGAAATCTCCGCACTATATTGCTATAATCTTTCCAGTCAAATAAATAAACAAATAAAACAAATTTTGATATTAAAATCTAAAATATACGATCTTTAAATCATTTACTTAGTAATATTTCCTTGTAACTGATTATCGGAAGTTTTGGTTTGCAAAATAATCGTTCTTATTACCACACATTTAGTACAAAACTGAAAAGCAAATTTAACCGAATAAATAGTTTTTATACCCTGCTCTTAAGTATCGTGATAAAATTACAAATTTTACCACACTTAACCAAATTTTGTTATGTATTATAATGCCATTTTTTATCGTTTATTTTATCATAATTATTAACAAATTTCTTCTGTAAAAATTACCACGCTTTTTGATGTTCCTCTAGAGCCAGAAACACGGTAAATTTTTCCATATTCGGAACTTTTTCTCACTTTATATACACAATAATTGTTGAATGAAAAAATAATTGATAAATCAATCAACCTTTTGAAGTTAATCAATATTTTCTTTTCTTTTTTTTTTTGTTACTCTAGTAAATTTCGAAAAAACTTGCATTTTAGTAAGTATATATTATATCATCATATTTCCCTGAATGTAAACTTTTAACGCCATTTTCCCGTTTCTATGTTTAAATTTCTCGAAGCAGTTAAATAATGTGATAAAATTGTTAATTTTTTTTACGCGTATAATTTTTCAGCAATTTAACACCATATTTTAAAATATTTAATCAGTAAGCAACAATCACTCCAAAAATCCAATTTTTAATGCTACAATAACGCTAAACCAAGCTCTAATAAAATGCATCGTTTTAAATTGAGTTTTAAGTTATTCAATTTCTAAAATACTCCTTATGCTAAAAGCATCCGCGATCGAAGTATTTAAATCAGAAAATCTTTTGAAAAACTCTAAAGCTTCTTAAATATGTAAAAAAACAATAACAAAATTAAAAGAAGTTTTTATTTAATAACGTGATAGTTTTTGCAGCGACTAGAGAAGAGGTAGCTAATATATGTCGTATATACAAACAATCCATTTGTTGGTCCTCTGTTCAAAAGTTTTCTTCTTATTTATCCTATTTGTTGACTGCATTTTTTTTTTTTTAGTATCCCTCGTGTTTGCATTCCTTTTAGCAAGTGTAGCACCTATTAATTAACAATCTCTATCCTAGGGCGGTAAAATAAAAAGCTTCTTCTAATGCACGAGAATGGATTTAATCAGTTTTTGTTTGAAGTTTCTCTCTAGAGAATTTAGAACGGCGTCAAAAATTTCACTATCGGTGAGAATAAAAAATTAATGTTTTTTAAAAGAAAAAAATTCTTAAGATAAAAGAATGATTAATGAAAAAATTATACAAATTTGTTGATTATGTCGCCTAATTTATTTGGTCTTGAAATGAGAAGTTCGTGACTTCAAGGAAAAGAACTGATAAAAATATTAAACTTTCGAAGTATACGGAGTTCTTTTTTGGGTATAGATAAACTTGGATTCATAAAATTTTAGTACAACATAAAAAAACTCGCTTCTTTTTAAATCTTCATTTTAGTCTATGTTTAACGATTGTTTATTTTTTGATTTCTTCCAATTTTTATCGCTTTCGACAAATTTTATTTTATTCATATAATATAATTCAGATAAAAATAAAGCATTTCTTTAAATGCTTTAATTTTATTTGAAATGTTGAAGAGAGGAATTATTTCATGCGGAATGACTAATAGAAAAGTAAAAAAAAAATTGCAAAATTATGTCACCAAATTTCTTTCGAAATCAGTTTTTGTTGAAGTTTCCTCTCTAGAGAATTTAGAACTGCTTCAAAAATTTCATTATCCGTCAAAATAAAAAATTAATGTTTTTTAAAAGAAAAACATCCTTAAGATAAAAGAATAATCGATGAAAAAATAATATAATTTTGTTGATTATGTCGCCTAATTTATTTGGTCTTGAAGCGAGAAGTTCCTGACTTCAAGGTAAAGAACTGATAAAAATATTAAACCTTCCAAATATACCGGATTCTTCTTAGGATATAGATAATTTTGGATTCATAAAATTTAAGTACAACATGAAAAAGTTCGCTTCGTTTAAAGTATGATCTTGATTTCAGTCCCTGTTTAACGATTGTTTATTTTTAGATTTGTTCCAATTTTTATCAAACAAATTTCGACAAATTTTATTTTATTAATATAATATAAATCAGATAAAAATGAATCATTTTTTAAATGCTTTACTTTCATCTGAAATGTTTAATGCAGAATGATTAATGAAAAAGCATAAAAATGTGTAAATTATATCACCAAATTTCTTTGGTCTTGGTCGTGAAACGAGAAGTTTATGAGCGGAAAGGAAAGAACTGATAAAAATATGATACTTACAAATTATATGAGTATTTTCTGAGTATAATAATTTAGGAGCAAATAATTTAAATACAGCTTAAAATAGTTCTTTCTAATATAGACTAATATTTTCATAAAACTGACGAAAATTAAAAAATTTTCAGAAAGGTTAAGCTACTTTTTTAAATATTTCTATCTTATTTATTTTTTTGCTACAGGAATCTTCTTTTAAAGTACAATCGAAATAATAAAAACATTTGAGGATTGAAAACATATTGCGGCTTTACGCCATAAAAGAATAGATTAAAAAGTAAGCAATATGTTTAAGTAAAAAATATAAAGCGCCGAAAATTATCAACAAATGAGATTTTTGTTTTATAATGATTTTAAATGCTTAAGATTTAAAGAATGAATGTTAAAAATATGAAATAATCAAAAAAATCATTTATTTAATAAAATTAACTTCGATTACTTTATTTATAATAATAATTTTAAAAAAACGTTTTGAATATTAAAAAATATTTCAGTGCATTAATAAAAAATTTTTATGCTTTTAATTTTAATGAATTTCGAACAACACATTTTAAAATACTACGTAACTCCTAAACGTCGTTATTTCATTTCAGAATTCATTTAGAAGAGGTTTCGAACCTTAAAATATGCTTCTATAATAAATTTACGCAAGGCGCAGTGGGCCTTGGCTCTCAATGGGCTGTCAAGTCACTGAGATTAGTTTAGAGTTGTATAAATTTAACCATGTAAAAGATATTACGAAACCAATACTGTATATTTTTAAAATCGCAGTTGTTTTGACACGTGATGTCATTTGGCAAATCTACCGGCAAAAAAATTGTCTATTCAAATAACTCTGTTAAAAATTTTGAGGAAAGTATAATTTTTTAGAAAAAAAACTACTTATTAAAGCTAAAAAATATTTAAAAAAATAGTAACAAAAATTTAAAAAATATATTAAAAATTACTCTAAAATTAAAAAAAAAAATTCATTTAAATTATTAAATTGAGTTTAAAGACTAAATGGACTAAAATGTTTCAGTTGTGAGCATATTATAATAGAAGGAAACTAAACACACAATTTTCTATGTTTATAAAGTCTCTCAGTACTTTGTACTGAGAATCAAATTTTAATGATACGGAAATTTCAATTTCGTGATAAAAAACGAAAGGTTTTATTTTAGCTCATTTTAATTCATTAAAAAAAAATTGTGATAAGAAAAGAAGAATCCTATTGGCTTATAATGCATAAGAAATACTTCCACGCACAGCAATTCTTTGTTGCTTCTGTAAAGTAAATAATAAAGAAGAACAATAAAATAGCACACCATTTTTTTTGTTGGTCAAACATGAGTAGGTCAAAGGCTCGTTTAAAGGGTAAGATCAGTATTGAGTAGGGCAGTCTTTTCGAATGCTGTTTTGATGTCTCAGGGGCCGATCCCTCTGGACTTCTCCTCCTAATGGACTTTCCAAACTAGTTGAATAGTAAGGGAAACCCTCTAGAAGTTGTTGTTCTTGCTGGTCAGTTCTCACCCCTGGAGATTTCGTTTCTCTCCCAGGCAAACTTTATTTTTTTCCCCCTTAGACTATCGATTTTTCCCCATTACACATCAATTCACGTATTAAATATACAAAAATCTATCTAATATATATATATAGAACTCATAAAATATTGAGAAAATATGGAAAATAATGAAGATTAGTGACAACAATAGAAGAAGAAAAATTTTCAAAATAAAATTATTTCTAAAAGATATTTTAAAAGTTTTTTATTATATTACCGTGATTGACCGAAATCAAGAGAATATCGGAGAATGTCAACAATAACAAAGTCGCTTTGGTGATTGTCCAAAATATTTGTTATATCCGATTTGATATTAATTTATTCATTGGTATTATTATATTTATTTTATCTGCAGAGGAGAAACATCAGAGTTCGGATTACCGGTTACTGGGCAGTGGTATTTGACCTTAAAAAAGCATTTATATAGGCATACCGGGCACTAGATCTAGTATATATTTCGGACATTTACCAATATGTATAAACACAAAGAAAGCCTGGATAATACTTCTTGACAGGACCCCTAAATATTTTAGCTATGTTAACGAGATTCCACCCAATTATTGCGAATAACAACCAAAATAATTGTTACGGGCTTATTACAATATTTTATGGCATTGTATTCAAAAATACTTGTTTTTATTCGCAATTTATTACATGTCTCTTACAATTGAGAAATCTTTAAAATTTATTGATAAGTATTAGAAATCGCATGATCCTCTCAAGTTATAAAATAATCCTTTAAGAATTTCTTGAAAAATTTAACTAAAATAAATCAACAAATACAAATTAGCAATTTGCCTTCTTAAAATATCTATCTTATGGTAAAAATATTCTTATTAAAAATGAAGGAGAATTTTTTTTAATTTCTAATTTATGTTACAGTTAAACATAAATAATATTTGTCATACCATAACACTTTGATTTTTAAATCAAAATTTACGCTATAAATAGTTTATACCTTATGCTTAATTTTATCACGTTAATCCATTAGAATATCTTTTATACGTTACATAGTTTGTAACTGGAAATTTAGTACGTAGGCATATTTCTAAACTTGATTGTCAAAAATCATGTATAATTTTTTAATTGCATCTGAATTTCAATGAAACGCATGAATCTGAGGAAAGTTAATTTGCCATTTCAAAACTTTCAAATTTTTGAAAATCATAAAAGAAATTGCGCTTTTAATGTTATTGAAAAATTCATGTAAACTCTGAAAGCTTTTGCACAGCTTAGAGGATGCGTTAAAGAGTAATTACCCTGAACATTTTTTAAAAAAATCATGAATATAGTTTTTATCAATAGAGCTATTTTAATTCTTGAAATATAATCTCAAACCAGGTTTGTACAAAGCGAAATGGTAAATGAAAGAAGTTTGAAGGTTTGCAGTAACAGTAATTTAAAAAATACTCGATTTTGTCCAAAAGTAACCATTCAATTTGAATTCTTTTTATATAAATAGATCAGCTTAGAAAAAATGCATATTAACTTTAAAAAAAATTACTTATTTGTCAACATTTTCCAAATCTCTGCTATTCAGATATAAAACGAGCTTTTCCTGAATACTACAGTATTAGATACAAGTGACATCATTTAGTGAATATTTCAAAACAGTTTTGAAACTTTCATAGAATGAAAATACTGTACTGATAATCCAGTAGTGACACCATTTCATAAATATTTCAAACTGCGTTAAGATTTTTTAAATTTTAATAAAATGGAATTACCGCATTGATTATTCAGTAGTTAGTAACATTCGTGAATATTTCAAACTGTGATGTGAGCTTTGAAATTTTCACAAAACATTTCAAACGGTGCCAGCCTTTTGAAAAATTTTCACAAAATTGAGTAACTGAATGGATATTCCAGTTATGATACGTTTCGTAAGTCTTTCAAACCACGCTAGCAGTTTTTAAATTTTCGTAAAAAGGATATTCTGTACTAGCAATACAGCAATAAGTACAATCTGTTTTTTCAAGAGTGTAAGTAAATAAAATTAATAATAGGGGTTTGAAACCAGCAACGATATCGATCTCAATAAAATATGAGGATTATTATTATTTTTAAAAAATGTCACATCATAAAGTAAACGGATGACATTCATTTTTGACAAAAAATAAATCCATTGGATGGTTACAATACTCAACCCTTATATGGAGGGAAATATCCCTCCCACTGTCTCAGGGGACACTTAAAGCTACCACCGAACTATCCCCAGAGATTTCTGGAAAAGGATGTTTCCTATCAAATTAAATGCTTAGACTATTTTGCTTGCATGGTAGCACTTCAAAATTTCATCTACACTCTCTTAAAACATATAAGTTCTGACAGGCCAATTTCATCTTATCAAAAACTACATTTTCAGAAATGACGTCTTTCATTTCAGTGGGAATATTTTTAAAATAATATGTTTCATGGAACGATAATGACATTTAAAATTATTTTTTAAAGAAAAAGAGTAAGAAATTAGGAGACCTTTAGGATTTACCCTTTCCTTTAATTTATCATCGTAAAGTAAGGGATCTTATTAGGTATTTTAATTACGAAACAAATTAATTAAGGATGTAATTGAGTCATATTTATGTTCAGAAATTGTCATAAAATAATGATTTGAATATTTAGATAGAGTTATCTTTTAAATGATAATTTTCCTATTTTAGGAAATGTTAATGATCATCTCATATGTATAGCCACCCTATCTAATAATATATATATATATATATAT